>NW_022698799.1:0-1860 GCF_011630105.1 Anneissia japonica | reverse complement strand
AATAAGCTTTAAGCATCCCTTATACTTAAATTTCATGAATAAAATAGGAAATTTAAATTTGCATGGCAAGAGTTGCTATGGTGATGACCTTGTATTTTATACGTCAATGTGTTAACTTTGTCCAATAAGAGATGTTTATTATATAAAAATATTGTATCTCATGATTTTTGCTTGGTCAATGACAAATGTACAGCAATTCTGCTCTTTTTTTCGTCGTTGCTATGGACGATAACAATAGTGTTGCTATGCAATTATATCAAAGGTTTCAAGATTTTTTTTACATAATTCTATTCTATAATAATAATAGATAATTGATAATAGATGTTAAAAATATTCATAAAACCTATGTAAATGAAGATTATAATAAACGTAAAGCTTCCTGTATACTTAAATGTCATAAATAAAATAGGAAATTTAATTTACATAGCAACGGTTGCTATGGTGATTGAAATTATAGGTTTTCTTAACGCAAGATTCATTTTCGATGATTAACAAATATTTTGAGTAAGTTTTACCAATTGTTGATAATTATTATTCGAGTAATGTTAATTTTTATATAATTTAGCTAAAACTATAATTTAAAGCGGAAATTGGCGGCCATTTTGAATGCGTAATTTGGAGGTGTTCCTTCAAAGGGATTTTGGGTAATTTTGAGTTCTTAACCTCTCAAGACGTATATTTTCAGAAAATATCAAAATCAGCCGGTAGTACTTCCATTGCCACCTCTACCCCAAAATAGCCTCTAATCTGCTCGCCTAAGAAGAATGACTTTTTCAGCAATTTCTTGTTGCGAAATACCTCAGCTCGTGTGCGGTAGGTGGAGAATTTTATGATAATCGCACGTGGTTTAGTGCGGGATTTGTTGACCTGGTGTACTTTCTTCCGTCCAAGACGGTGTGTACGGTCAATATCGATTAGCTCAACATCACAGACACGAGTTGTTATAACATCTAAAGCTAATGTGTCAGTGTAATAGCAGGCAATTACGCCTACTGTACTGTTCAGTATAGTCGATTTTGTCCACCATACATCGATATGCTTATCGTATTCCTCTTGTAGAGAGGTGATGTCAACAGCTAAAGTCTCGTTGTATAGGGCAACACTGCTATGAATATTTCGGCTGACATGGTCAAGAATTGCATCCCTTATTGATCTTATGGACTATTTCGTTTTCGCATATTGATGCAATAATCTTATCCATAAGGTTGGGTGATGATAGTATGTGTTTGTTTATCGTCGTGGCAACAATACTTACAAGTTCTTTATCGTCAGAGAAGCTGCTTAACATCTCTCAATGAGGACGACGGGTCTGCCGTCAGACGTGTTTTTGTTCCGAGGTACTGATTTTTACTGGTACGGGTGAAGCAGACTGGGCGGCAGGCTGAAGTCCATCAATGACCTGGTCAAGAATTGCATCACTTATTGATCTTATGGACTATTTCGTTTTCGCATATTGATGCAATAATCTTATCCATAAGGTTGGGTGATGATAGTATGTGTTTGCTTATTGTCGTAGCAACAATACTTACAAGTTCTTTATCGTCAGAGAAGCTCCTCAACATCTCTCAATGACGACGACGGGTCTGCCGTCAGTCTTGTTGTTGTTCCGAGGTACTGGTTTTTACTGGTACGGGTGAAGCAGGCTGGGCGGCAGGCTGAAGTCCATCAATGGTCGTACCAACGGAAGACTCAGACAATTTGTCGATGGATTTCATGCAAGCCCTTTTAGATTTTAAGCTCGATCTGGTCGACATTACTTCTTAAAGTGTTGATGTTTAGTTTTTTGTACTGTCAAGTTACCGTAGTGCGAATAATTAAAAGCAAATTAAGAGTTTTTTATGAGCGAGTTTGAAACAGGTT
>NW_022698798.1:431-878 GCF_011630105.1 Anneissia japonica | reverse complement strand
AGAGGAGAGAGGGAGGGAAAGAGAAAGAAGGGGAAAGAAAAAGAAAGGAAAAAGGAAAAGAAAAATAAAGACAAGAATAAAAAGGAAGATATAATGAACAGATATCACAATACCCCGGCCTGCAACCCCTTCTCCACTTCAAAAATTGTCCATATCGCATTTGATCTAAGCCGCCAATATTCTCCGCAGTGGTGTAACCACCGGGGAACAAGGGGAAAATATCCATCTGTGGAAAATCTTTCCCCATTGAATGCCCTTTTCACCCGGGAAAGTGCCTGAAAATCTCAAATTTTAAATCCAATATTTTGTTAAGGTAGCCCAATTTCCTCTAAAAATTGCACATTTTAGGGAGTTTTGATCAATTCCGACGAAATTAGAAAACAACATTTTTCGCGCACTACGCGCGCATTTTTTTAATGTTAAAGCTTGTGCTTGCTCTCCTTTGCC
>NW_022698798.1:0-415 GCF_011630105.1 Anneissia japonica | reverse complement strand
TTTAGGGAGTTTTGATCAATTCCGACGAAATTAGAATTAAAAGCACAAGAAGGGCCTCAATGTGTAATGATGTTGAAAGAATATGTTTGTAATAAATAAATCCATAAGGAAAATGCTTATATTCAGTTCAAAAAAACGAGTGTGGCCATATATAACATAAGAGCATTTCTTGTTGAAGTAGGCCAATTTCCTCTAAAAATTGCACATTTAGGGAGTTTTGATCAATTGCGCCAAAATTAGAATTAACAACACAAAAATTTTTCGCGCGCTTCGCGCGCATTTGTTAGGGTTAAGGCTTGTGCTTGCCCTCCTTTGCCTTCTAAGTTATTTAAAAACATAATAGTCCCAACACATGAGAAAGAAAATTTAAGATAGATCGTTTTACCTAAAAGAAGGGCCTCAATGTGTAATGATG
>NW_022698797.1:0-1282 GCF_011630105.1 Anneissia japonica | reverse complement strand
CGCCGCCACGGCCAAGCTTTTTTCAAGTACTCCTATATATTCTTTTCTCTCCTCCATCTGCATCTACAGATTTCTTATCCGTTCGTCGTCCCCCATCGGGTTCTACAGTACGACGTCAACAGTCAGAGTGAACGAACTCCACGAGTATCGCCGAGGTAGAAATACGGTTACATCAAAAGAAATTGAAACGAAAAAACACGAAGTACCGAGAATGTAGCATATTTTATTTTTAATTAATACGCCGAATTCACACGAAGATTTTGGTGCCCACCGGCATGTTTGCAGTGATCGCTTTGTACCGATCGCTCTCGTCGGTTCGACGGAGACGGACGAAACACGTGTTCGTGCCCACCTCCTCGATGTTGGTGTCTTCGAGCGTACTTCTCTTCGTCCGCTTCGGGAATTCCACCGAGTTCATAACATATGAACGCGAGACGCAGAAAGTAGAATCTGTCTCTTATACACATCTCATTGGGGAGAGAGCATTTCGTTCTCGAGGTATTTCGAAATGATCAGTCTTGGCGTTCTCTTTCCTCTCTTTATTATTTTTATTTCGACGGATGACGTAATGATGTCGTCATGTGTACTCTGAATCGTTACTCACCTCTTCGCGACGTACATCAGGAACACCATGTCTTCGATGTCGTCGGGATCGATGACTTTCGATCGTCTGACCGCATCCAGTTCCTCTTTCCGTTCGGTGCGCACGGTCAGCAGCAGGGACAGCGCGTGCGAGAAGATCCAGCAGGCGACGGTCGCCCACCAGTAGGCGGCGAACGGCAGCAGCGAGACGAACGACTGCAGAGGCGCCACGTGAAAGAAAAGGCCGGCGACGGCCACGCACGCGCGAGACGCCGGCGACGCATCGGCGAGGACGGCGGCAGGAACCACGACGGACGCGATCAGAATCAGAGTTCGAATCCAGAGCTTCCGTTTCGGCGGCTCAGAGTACGCCCATTCCAAGTACATGGCGGACAGCTGGCACGTGAGCACCCTTCTCCAGAACATCTCGCGCTCGACCGACTGGCCCGGCAACTTCGTCCCGGACACCTTGCCCCGGTAGCCGAGCACTCGCACGTACGTCTCGAAGTCGGGAGGCGCCGGTCTGCTTTCCGAGAGGACGCTGTCGAAGTGATAACGGAGCACGTTGGCCGCGACGTCGGCCATCCTGTTTGCGCCGAACGTCCATTCGAGGAAGACGAACGGCAGGAAGGACAGGACGAAGAACGACGCTCTGACACAGATCACAACCTTCATCAGCCCGTCGGATCCAGTTCGCGGT
>NW_022698796.1:0-1364 GCF_011630105.1 Anneissia japonica | reverse complement strand
GCTTCCTTTTATCTTCTTGTACTTTGTGCATAATTTCTTGCAAGTCTAACAATTCAGCATCTTTTATTCTCTGATCCTCTGTCAGACGATCTACATCAGCTATTATATTTTTCCGCTCCTAATAGGAGTAAAAATTGTAATAAATTTATTTTATGTATTTTTAAATAATCAATGATTTTTTAATAATATTTTTTATATTTCATATTTCAAGTAATATAGTGCAATAGTTTAACAACTTAATTTTTAGATATAATCTTTTTCTTTTATATTAAAAAATGGGAATTTTAATATAAAAATGTTATAAAGAAAATCATTTGGTAAAGGTAATTATTTTTGATAGACATATTTATACATTCTGTTTTATATTTGATATAGTTATAGAAATTCATCTGGATTTTTCATTCCCAGAGCATCTCTATATTCTTTACCTGTCTCATTTGTTTCATATCTAATTCCACAGACTCTAACTCGCGGATGGTGTGTCGTAGTTCAACCTTAGCCTCCGAGACATCCTGATCCGCCGCTGCGATTGCGACATCCTTATCTGACTGCAGTCTCTTTGTTAGAAGATCAATATCCTGCAGCTCTGCCACAAGTTCCTGGTTCTTCAGACTCAGTTCATCAGCTCTGGCCACGGCATCCTCTTTGTTCAGAAGAGACTCTTTCAGGCGCTTCTCAAGATCGCGATTGGCTTCTTGTAGATAGTCAATCTATAAACATTCATTTGAGTGGAATTATAAGTAAAGATAATTAGTTATTATTATTTTATAGAATTTATATAGTGCACATAACGTAAATGCTCGAATAAGCGCAGCTGCACTTATACAGTTTATGAAGGCTTCTCTGGGGCACTTATTTGAGAGTGGCGTTTATCATGGCACTTTCCATGCCGTTCCCATGTTACCTATCTCAGTATTTCAGTAGTCCAATCATAAACAAAAATTGATGAGGAAGGGCGGTTTTTTTTTTTTTTTTTTTTTAATCGGCACTATAAATTATTTCGCTTTTGTTTTTAATTTTATCGATGAGGGAGAGACTGTGTATATTTGGCCTGTACCCTGGCCTGTAATAGTAAAATTGTATTTATAAAAACTGGTTTAATTTTATAGTTTTTTTAAAGAAAATGTATTTGAAGTCACAAAATTGCATTGTTATTTTATGCTATTAAAATAATTGATACGGCAAAAAAAACCTTTTTTTTTTATTCCCGCATCAAAATTTCCCAAATTGTTGACACGGACGGGAGTGATAATCTAATCAATTTTTCTATTTGCTCTTATGCATGTAATCAGCACTACTAATATCATTCCGAATTATTCACCCCCTGCCGGGTACCCACTTATAATCTTGCGTGAAGAGAGGCA
>NW_022698795.1:45276-52677 GCF_011630105.1 Anneissia japonica | reverse complement strand
CTAATGTTTACCGACGTCGGGCCAACAAAGTATCCTAACGTTGCGACAACGTCTGTTATTACATCCTAATATTTACAACCTCTAACCAACGTCGGGCCAACGGTTTTAACCAACATCCATTTCAAACGTTTACCTACGTCGGGCCAACAACGTACTGTGACATTGAAGCAACGTCTGCAATCACATCTAATATTTACAACCTCTAACCAACGTCGGGCCAACGGTTTTAACCAACCTCCATTTCAAACGTTTACCGACGTCGGGCCAACAACGTACTGTGACGTTGAGACGACGTCTGCAATCACATCTAATATTTACAACCTCTAGCCAACGTCGGGCCAACGGTAGTACCCAACCATCTCGGGCCAGTAACAAATCGTGACGTTGTAACAACGTCGGTAGTCAGACTGAATATTTACGACGGCTTACCAACGTTGGGACGACATCGGAAAATCGACAAATATATTCATACGTTGGGCCAACGTGAATTCCAATGTTGGTTTGACGTTACTTCTCCAACCAAATTTTGCAACCAAACACCAACGTCGTACCAACGTCAGATATCAGACCCCGACGCTTACCGACGTTTGCCAATGTTTACCAACGTTGGGCCAACGTCGCTTTGCTAGCTGGGAAAGCAACAAGTTTCAGGTTCTAAATTTCTATTATTATTTAAATATGCTTTTTACAATAAACTATTTACATATACTGTAACTGATTACTAAAATATACAATACATTGTCAATCATGAATAAAAATGCTGGAATGAATACATATGATATGCTGGAAACCAACATAATGTAAAGAAAAATAAATAAAAATAAGGCATTCTTGCTGCACTACTAAATAATTAAATTGTATACACATAATTACAATATTATTGCACTGGGTTGTTTGTAGCATTAAGTACCTGTACTTGGCAGATTAAATTACAATCACTAAAAACATTTTTTATGTGTATACAGCTAATTAGAAGATTATTAAAATTTCATTAGGATATCATTATTTAACTTTAAAGCCAAATGACAATATTTGGCCTATGAAATTACAATCACTAAAAATATCTTATGTATATACAGCTAATTAGGACAAACAAAATCATTGTGATATTATTATTATTTAACTTTAAAGCCAAGTGCCTATACAGTATATTGCTGATTAAATTACAATCACTAAAAAACATTTTTTATGTATACAGATAATTAGGACATTATTAAAAATTCATTATGAGAATTACTTAACTTGAAGCCAAGTGTACCTATATTTGGCTGATTAAATTACAATCACTAAAAAAAACATTTTTGTTATGTATATACAGCTACAGTAATTAGGAGATTGTTAAAATTTCATTGGGATATCATAATTTAACTATAAAGGCCAAAAAGTCCTCTAAAAATCGTCGAGGTGGCAATGGAAGTACTACCGGCTAATTTTGATATTTTCTGAAAATATAGGTCTTGAGAAGTTCAGAACTCAAAATCCCTTTGGGTGAACACATCCAAATTACGCATTCAAAATGGCCGCCATTTTTCCGCTTTAAATTAGAGTTTTAGCTAAATTATATAAAAAATAACATCACTCGAATAATCATCAACAATTGGTGAAACTTACTCAAAATATTCGTTAATTATCGAAAATGAATCTTGCGTTAAGAAAAACTACAATTTCAATCACCATAGCAACCGTCGCTATGCAAATTTAAATTTCCTATTTTATTCATGAAATTTAAGTATACAGGAAGATTAAAGTTTATTAAATTCTTTATTTTCATAGGTTTTATGAATATGTTTAACATCTGAATTATCTATTATTATCGTAGAATAGGATTATGTAAAAAAATGCTGAAACTTTAATATAATTGCATAGCAACACTCTTTTTATCGTCCATAGCAACGAAGCAAAATCAGTAGAATTGCACATACATTTGTCATTGACCAAGCAAAAATCATGAGATACAATATATTTATATAATAAACATCTCTTATTGAACTGAACAAATTTAACACATTAGTGTATAAAATACACGGTCATCACCATAGCAACTGTTGCTATGCAAATTTGAATTTATTTTTTCATAAAATAATTATATAATGAAGACCTAAAGTATAGTAATAAATTAGTATAGGATTTATGAAAAAATGTTTATTAAATATCCTAAGATAACACAATTTAGTATGAAAGCAAGGTCATCACCATAGCAACTGTTGCTAATTGAAATATCCTATTTTTTTGTAAATTATTAAAATAAAAACCTGAAATTTATTAATATAATTAAAGGTTTCGTGAGAGATGTTTAGTAAATATTAATATTGTAAGATAACATAAATGAAAGATAACATCTTAATGTGAATACAATATTGATAGTTATCGCCATACCAATGAATAAAAATCACTAGAATTGCTGTTTATTTGGCTTTACATTTTTTTAAATAACACACGATTTTTGTTTAAAAAAGGGTGTACATAATAATGTTAAAAATAGGTAGTCACCATAGCAACCATTGCTAGCAAACTTAATGAAAACTTGTACGTTTAATGAAAAATGTTTATTAAATGTATATTAATATTTATTTCATTTTATCAGACCAACAGTGATTCTGAATCATTACCACTAAAATATATAAAACTTAAATATCATAGGAGAACATTAATAATCAATTTCAAATATAAGACTAAACATTAGTTTAGGGACTTAAGATTTGATCAACGTATCTTCCCATTTTTCTTTCATTTTGCATCAAGCCATCTGTTTTTAATTTATATGAAGCATTGTACAATGGTTTTCTTTCTTGACTTAAAATATCTTCATAAATTCTGATAACAAACTGTATATTTTATAATATACATACATATCTTCCCAAATTTCTCTTATTTTGTTCACATCTTGTTGGAAATTCTACTTCGAAACCTATGTCTTAGTTATGTCCTCTTTTTAGTTTTTCAATTTCATGTCATGTCTTTTAATTCATAAACATCATAGCCCATTCCACCATCAGATTCTTCCTCTAATTCTAGTATTAAATCTGTCACCTGCTATTACTCCGGTATAGTACAAGCAGGTTTAGAATCTATATGGTCATTCTTTTTTCACAAATAAGCAAAATAAAAATGTTATCAACATGCTTTTCAAGAAAATATCTGAAACCAAAAAAAAAAAAAAAAAAAAAAAAAAAAACAGGAAATACACAAAACTATATGAAAAATAAATGTCTAAAGATTAAAAATACAGCACATAAAATTACATAAAAATTCAGTTTCACATATTATATATTACATACATAGGCCTATTACATTAAAGGTAGAAATATTACAATTAAAAATATCAAATAAGAGACAATGGCAAATAACAGAAAAGTCCACCCTAAAAAGAATTTGTAATTTTGACAATGTTTAGAGGTATAAACATATAATTACAATTAACTATGTATGAAATGTTGGGGTTAGTCACCACACAAGGCTTATGCGGATAAAGCCAGCCTTGATGGGGAGTGGTATTTGGCTCTATAATTGCCAGTTGCTATTTTCGGGCATCCCAAAATTATACTTTTAGACTACAATATTAGGGAACAGCAATCATAATAACGTATTTGATTGGATTTGAATATTAATTTAGGCTACGGTCACACTAGAGTTTCAAGACTGGCTTGACTCACCGCGGGTGAGATTTTCGTAATGTGACCGCATCTGCACCGACTCGCGCCTGGCGTGACCTCGATCTCAATCTACATATCTCGATCCCGGCTGCGATTTTTTTTTCCCGTACGAAACATTTGCATGAAACTTCACTCGGAATATCTCGGATTGACTCGATTGAGTTCGATACGAGGAACAAGAGCAGACACTTCACTATGTCGTGACGCTCGAGTTTTACTATTATTGCTCTTTCTATGTTTACCTACGGTAGGCCTATGATGATGAACCATGATGATATCTTAACGGATTTATGGGATGTACGTGTGTAACTAACTGTGACCTTCTTGATGTTATTAAATGTTAGTATGATATCTACAACAACAACAGATAATACCCCCTTTTATAAAGTGTAGACAGGTACAGTAATACCAAAGGCTAGGAGTGAAAGAGGATGCCTAACTACAGGCTGAGTAAGTCCAAAATAGGCCCCTCCTTAAACTATAGGCTTAGGTCCCTAGACACCAACAGTCACGCTTCACATACAGACGTTGATTGAAATTTTGAAGAAAAAAAAATGGGAAAAAAATTAAAGCATGAAATAAAAATTAGAGTGCATAAGAGAAATATTATTAAATAAAATATACCATTCCGGCGTTATTGAACTTGGCCAAAGTACTATCGTTGTAATGTAATTAATGTTAAATAATAATAATAATAATAATAATAATAATAATAATAATAATAATAATAATAATAATAATAATAATAATAATAACTTCCACATTAATTACCTCGGCCTAAGCCTTGTTGAAGAACCATACTATTTACTAGGCCTATAATTAATAACTAGCCCAAGGGGTCTTTTGTGTTATTTTCCCCTTTACGTCGATTTTTTAATTGTTCGCGCGAATTCTTCCATTGTCTATGTTCTCCTTAAGGTAGGCCACAGGTTAGTTTTTAATAATAATAATAATAATAAATAATAAATAATCATTTCGGCATTACATGTAATTAATTTGGTCTAGCCTTGTAATCAAGAACCTGTAGATTACTGCCTGATATTAATAACTAGGTTTAGGCCTATACATTCATTGGTGCTCTGCCATTTGGCAGGTCTATGGCATAATTATATTTTCAGAGCCTCTGCCTATTCTCAGCTTTCTCTTAATTTGAAAATAACTTCATTTGATGAAGAAACGCCCCGAGAAACGCGCCTTTTCCTTACTCTCTGTGCTTTCCCCAGAAAGCGTATATTTTTAGTAGTTAGTAGGCCTAGGTATGCAAATCCCAGACATAAATAAAAAATAAAAATTGTCACAGTATGTAACTCAAGTTAAAATAACACCTTTCATTACTCCTGCAGCTCAATCAAATATTATATGTCATTTTAAACGACCCATTAGTATTCTGAGCACGGGAAAATCAATGTACTGTAGGCCTATTTTAAAAAATTAGACAGCGACGTTCTCTCAGAAGTTGTTTTGGTAGACGTTTATCTGTTGATGACCTTTTGACCTCCTGAATTCCGCAATACTGAATATGAGATTTTCGGGTCGATTCTGTCGAGACGGCCCGAGTGTATGGGGTGCCATACGCAGCAAAAGTCAATGTTAAAATAAAAATGTAATTGCAAAATTCAATGTCTGATTTATCAAAACGTAGGCGTACATTTCTCAAAATGTAGATCTAGTTTCCAAAATGAAGTTTTAATTTTTCAAAACGTAGTTCAAATTTTCCAAAATGTAGTTCTAATTTCTTTAAAACGTAATTCAAATTCAAAACGTAGGTCTAACTTGATCAAATGCCCTCTCCAAATTCTAATCCAAAACGTAAATCAAAACCCAGTCTGGTTTAAAATGCATTTTACAACAACACTAGAACATGGACTTTTGCTGCTTATGGCACAGACACACAAAATGTAAATCAAAACTAGTCAGCCAAGCGTGACGTGGGCCTGTTCCATTAATGATGGGGGAATCATTTTTCGCTGCAGTCAAATGCCGTGAACAACGCTTCCCAGTGCGTCTGCTAATTCTTAATGGTCAGTGTACCTCGATCACGAGCCCTATGCTAGGCATTATAGGCAATGTGGGTTGGGATTTACAACAAGGTCTTGGACTAGGCCTCTATACTATAGTAGGGGGCCTGGTCCTAGTCTAGGCCTATAATATACGGTAGTAAAATTCTGTATAAGTACCGTAGTCATATGATTACATGTTTACATTGTACCAAGATCGATATTAACGATCGCATTTATTTTTCATTGAAAATAAAAAGAAAACTTTAAATAATTTAACTTAAGGATTTTAAAATATTCCAAACCTGTACGCTTAAAAAAAATAAATAAATAATGTTGACTTAAAACACAAACAACACGATAGGATATAGATACTGTACTGTATTTCTAAAGTGCCATTCGTTTTGGTGTTGCTACAATCAGGAGTTACAATCGATCCAACAAAGGAAAACACTATCTATTTCCTTACATTCCCAAAAAGAGGATGCTATTTAAAATTTGCTGGAGATTCTGGAGATTGAAAAATTAATGAAAAATTAACTGTGCAAAGCAGATTGATCACAAAATCAGAAGCATGATCTCAAACATCAGAACCCAGCTTTTATTGTTTAAAACTGTCGGGGCCCCATTGAATGAAACTACGGTATTGTAGTTTATATTATATTTTTTTTAAAGTACAATGTCGGGGCCGCCCGCGCCTGGGGCCCTGGCGCTCTACTATATTATAGGCCTAGACTAGAACCAGGCCTCCTACTATAGTATAGAGGCCTATAGTCCAAGACCTTGTTGCAAATCCCAGCCCACATAAGCCTAGCCTAGAATGCCTAGCAGGGCAGGGCCGTAGGCAGGATTTTCGATGTGGAGGTGCGTTTTGCAACCGAAGTGGACCTTACGATGGGCGACTGCCTAGGGGTCCCCGTGAGGGTTGGGCGAATCTTCTGGAAGCTTTGAAAAATTAGCATTTTGAGGGCCTTTTTTAATGGATTTCTAAAATCCATAATTTGTAATATCGCGATTTAAATTTTCATTCATTTGAGTATTGTCTAGGGACCTACAGTAAAAGCAGGAGAAATAGAGGGTGGGGGTGAAGGGAGGAACATGAGACAGAAAGTCAATACTACCTCATCCCCACCATGATTGGGGATGAGGTAAGAAAATTTATGATTATGGCACCTCAAAATGGCCGGAAAGGTGACTCTCAGACAAACTTCAATTATGATTTTTCTTTTTTTTCTCCATTTTCTTTTATAATTTTAGGGGGCTCTTCTCCCTTGAATCCACCACTGTGAAATTGTAATTTTTCATGTTCTTTACATCTGTAGGCCTACAGATGACATGGATCAATCTGCAATCACTGGAGCTGATAATTTCAGCACATTATTAAAAATCAACGGGTAAAAGAGCGGGCAAAAAATGTAATGCATACTATAGTATTTCGCGATAATTAGGAACGATTTTAGTGAAATAATAGGTTTTAAAAGTAAACTTTTTGAAATTGGGTGGTCCAGGGGCAGAGGCCTGGAGGGGGTTTGTGAGAAAAGTGACAAAGTAGCATTTTGAGGGTCTTACATAATAGATTTCTCATCACATAATTCATGAATATTTTATTAAAAATTTCATTAATTTGGGTGTTTTTGGGACCTGAAAAAGTAACGTTATTATGTCCTGTACATCTGCAGGCCTATAGATAACATTCTTCATATTATATAGATCAATCTGCAATCACCGGAGACGATCAATTTCTAACAAAT
>NW_022698795.1:44525-45225 GCF_011630105.1 Anneissia japonica | reverse complement strand
ATATAATGCAATGCATGCTATAGCATTTTGTAATAATTAGGAACGATTTTGTGAAATCATAGGTTTTAAAAAGTGGACTTTTTGTTGGAATTTGTGGGGTGCGTCCGCACCCTCACCCCTTCCCCCACCTGCCTACGGGCCTAAACTTGTGATCGCGGTACCCTGAGCATTAAAAATTAGCAGACGAACTGGGAAGCGTTGTTCACGGCATTGGACAGCAGCGAAAAATGATTCCCCTATCATTAATGGAACAGGCCCACGTCACGCTTGGCTGACTAGTTTTGATTTACATTTTGTGTGTCTGTGCCATAAGCAGCAAAAGTCCATGTCAAACCAGCCAAGCATGACTGTTTTGAAATACATTTTACAACAACACAAGACATGTCTTGGACTAGGCCTCTATACCATAGTAGGAGGCCTGGTCCTAGTCTAGGCCTATAATATAGTAAAATTCTGTATAAGTAGTCATATGATTACAGGTTTACGTTGTACCAAGGTCAATATTAAAGATCGCATATATTTTTCATTGAAAATAAAAAAAAAACTTAACTTAAGGATTTAAAAATATTCAAAAAAAAAACTGTACACTTCAAAAAATAAAAATAAATTAAGTTAACACAAACAACGCGATATAGGATATGAAGTTTGCGAGAATAATTTGTATACTTGTACTGTATTTTCTGAAGCGCCGTTCGTTGTG
>NW_022698795.1:38707-41661 GCF_011630105.1 Anneissia japonica | reverse complement strand
ATTCACGATTGCCGACAATCAAATTATGTTACAATTTAATAGTATTGACATTTTTGTGCAAAAGCCAGGTAGCCCGGATTGGTGGGTCACAGAATTGAACGTTTTCGATCCTCAACCCACGGTCTACCGGCTGCGTCCCGGCTCAGCACCCATATTGACCCTGGATTGACCCTGGCGTGACCGAGATTGACATTTCCTCGTCGGCTGTCTACCAATCACAGTCGATGACGAAGTTGCGTTTAGAAGTTCTTGAATTAAAAACCCGCGAGTTCTTCATGTGTGTTCAATCAAGACGCAGTCATTACTTTTCATAAAACTTAATTCAAATTTTAATTAATAATGATGCGATTGATTTGGAGCGACCAGGAAACTGCTGACCTGGTAGATTTGTGGGGCCAACCCGAGCTGAGAGACCGGATAGAAAATAAAAAACAAACAACAAAACGGGAATTTTTGGCGTGCTTGCTGACAGATTAACCAGTCTCGGACATGAGAAGAGAACGACGGCCCAAATTCAAACAAAAGTGAAGGCATTGCGAGCCCAATACAAGCTGATAAAAGATCAGTTGAAGAAGAGTGGTTCGGGCACGTTCTGGTGTAAAATCTTTGATTGCGATCCACCCAATTACACGCACGTATATCGAATCCCGTGAAACAGAGCTGGCGAAACTCTCTCTTTACGGCTCTGCTGTTTCGACTTTCATAATTTAGAGGTCAATCCAACTAGTGTGACCGACCCAGAATTTTGAGCCTGGCTTGAAATCTCACCCGCGGTGTGTCAAGCCAGGCTTGAGACGCTAGTGTGACCGTAGCCTTAGTCCGATGACCTCGTCGTGGTGTCAGACGAGTGGTGGTGGGGGATGTCGAGATTTGTAACGGGTTGGCGACCCGACAAAATCAACAATTCCAATGTAATGCAAAGCAACGATAACTAAAATTAAATCAATATCAAACATGCCTATACGCTACAACCAGAACCATCAAATTTTTGCCCAGCTTTTTAGTCCCCATGCTCAATGGGAAGATATGGCTTTGCTTTCTGGAAGTATTACTATTTTATAAGACTAAATATAGCAACCCTAATTAGTCTATACCAAATCGAAACTACTGATTTTTCTAAGGGCTTTTTCCCTGCACCCTTCGCGGGGCACGATTTCTTTTTCCGTACGAAACATTTACATGAAACTCCACTCGGGCCGTCTCGACTGAATCGACCCGAAAATCTCATATTGCAGAATTCAGGTCAAAAGGTCATCAACAACATCTGATCTGAGAGAACGTCGCTGTCTAATTTTAAAAAAAATACATTGATGTTACCATGCTAATACCACTCCCTGCTAATACTAATGGGTCGTTTAAAATGACATAATATTTGATTGAGCTGCACGAGTAAAAAAGTGTTATTTTAATTTGAGTTACTTTGACAATTTTTATTTTTTAGTTAGGTCTGGGTTTTGCATAATTACCTAGGCCTAGCTACAAAAAATATACGCTTTGTGGGGAAAGCACAGAGAGTAAGGAAAATCGCGTTTCTCGGGGCGTTTCATCAAATGAAACATGGTGACAGTTATTTTCAAATTAAGAGAAGAGCTGAGAAGGGGCACCTCTAAAATACTGGATGCCATAAGACCTGCCAAAATGGCAGAGCACCAATGAATGTATAGTAATGAGGCCTAAGCCTATTTATTAATATCAGGCATAGTAATCTGCAGATTCTTGATTACAAGACTAGACCAGGTTAATTACATGTAATGCCGAAATGATTATTTATTATTATTATTATTATTATTATTATTATTACTATAAATTATTGTTATTATGTTACTAAAACCAACCTGTAGGCCTACCTTTTAAGGGGAAATAACAGAAGATATTCCCCTGGGCTAGTTATTAATTATAGGCCTAGTAAATAGTATGGTTTTTCATTATAAGGCTTAGGTCAAAGGTATTTAATGCTGAAATTATTATTATTATTATTATTATTATTATTATTATTATTAATATTATTATTATTATTATTATTGTTATTATTAATTATTATTATGTTACTAAAACCAACTTGTAGGCCTACCTTAAGGGGAACTTAGACAATTGAGGAATTAGAAAACAATTAAAAAATCGACGTTAAGGGAAATAACACAAAAGATATTCCCCCTGGGCTAGTTATTATTTATTGGCCTAGTAAATAGTATGGTTCTTCATTACAAGGCTTAATAGGCCAAGGTAATTAATGCTGAAATTATTATTATTATTATTATTTAGTAACATTAATTACATTACAAGGATAGTTTGGCCAAGTTCAATAACGCCGCCGAATGGTATATTTTATTTATTTAATAATATTTCTCTTATACACTCTATTTTTTATTTCATGCTTTAAGTTTTTCCATTTTTTTTCTCCTCAAAATTTCAATCAACGTCTGTATGAAAAGCGTGACTGTTGGTGTCAGCCTAGGATCCTAGGCCTATACTAGGTAGGACTTTACTTAGCCTGCTGAGTTAGGCCCATAGTTTATCCTTTTTCTCTCTCTAACCTTTGGTACTGTACCTATCAACACTTTATAAAAGGGGTACTACAGTAGCCGTTGTTGTTGTAGATATTATACTAACATTTAATAAACATCCAAGAAGGTCACAGTTAGTTACACACGTAAATCCCATAAATCCGTAAGATATCATAGGCCGACCGTAGGTAAACATAGAAAGAGCAATAATAGTAAAACTCGAGCTTCACGACATTGCGAAGTGTCTGCTCTTTGTTCCTCGTATCGAACTTAGTCGAGTCAATCCGAGATGGCCCGATTGAAGTTTCATGCAAATGTTTCGTACGGATTTTTTTTTCCGTACGAAACATTTGCATGAAACCTCACTCGCGCCATCTCGGATTGACTCGGCTGAGTTTGATACGAGGAGCAGACACTTCGCAATGTCGTGACGCTCGAGTTTTACTATTA
>NW_022698795.1:32896-38539 GCF_011630105.1 Anneissia japonica | reverse complement strand
AAAATAACTGTCACCCTGTTTCATTTAATGAAGAAACGCCCCGAGAAACGCGCTTTAATTTCCTTACTCTCTCTGCTTTCCCCCAGATTCCCTGTTTCCCCAGAAAACGTAGTAAGTAGGCCTAGGTAATTATGCAAAACCCAGACCTAACTAAAAAATAAAAATTGTCACAGTATGTAACTCAAGTTAAAATAACACTTTTCATTACTCGTGCAGCACAATCAAGTACCGTATCATATGTCATTTTAAATGACCCATTAGTATTAGCATGGTAACATCAATGTATTTTTAAAAATTAGACAGCGACGTTCTCTCAGAAGTTGTTTTGTAGACGCGTATCTATTGATGACCTTTTGACCTCCTTAATTCGGCAATATGAGATTTTCGGGTCGATTGCAGTCGAGACGGCCCGAGTGGAGTTCCATGTAAATGTTTCGTACGGAAAAAAAAATCGCCCACCGGGCACACTGTCCGCCGCTAGTCGCCATGTTGTTGTTTACTGTTGTTGGCTGTACCACAACACGTGAAGTTATTGTAACAAAATCAATTTAATAGTAGTCTAAAAAATATTATTCTGTAATTAAAATACAAACTATATATAATTATAATTTTTAAATTTGTTTTTAAAGCAGTAATACGAAGTTCGCAAATAATAAACTACGTATCAAAAATACAATATTCGAACGAGTGCAGTGACGTTTACAAAATGTTGTGTGCTAATCTAGCGCAAAGAACTTTCAATTTTGTAAGTTTAAACGTCATTTTCTCGTTCTGACGGTCGAACTTTTTTTGGTGCTTTTAAATATTATTATAATAATTATCATAATGAGTGAAAGTATTAGGAAAATTTCGGAACGGGACTGAACGTTAGGATTTTCACACCATGGCCTACATGGTTGTGTCATCACCATAGAATGATGATAAAACCAGGTCCTGATAAAACCCAAACACTGATCCTTCTGTGATATCAACAACAATGTCGAAATATTGAATTAAACCAAGGTAACATGATTTACTTTCAAATTTCAATAAAGACAGATAGGAAACTTTAGTTATTCACAGTTAAACAAGTAACCACTGTTGGCCAATACTACCTAAGTTTACTTCCACGTTTACAATCGCCAAATTGCTTTGTTTGCTATTTCAAACAGCAATAATAACTAGTGCCTACTATTCTATAGGCTTAGGCTATGTCCCTAGTAGTAGCACTACAGTAGGCCTAAGCCTAGCCTATACGCATATAAGCATATAGGCTGGTATTCGGGCTAGGTCCTCATTAAACCTAGCCTTAGTAGACCATTCTCTATGGCAGACCATAAAATACGCAAGAATAACAATAATAATAAGGATTTTTAACCCAAACGTTGTGAAGCCCCAATCGAAATCAGGGCTTGCCCTAACTTTTTTTGGTAACTAGCCCACTGGGCTAGTTTACTAGAGATTTTACTAGCCCACAGAATGTTTTACTAGCCCACAGACAGGACAAAATTTAGTTTCTAAATATTTATTAGCGACAATTAAATTTGAAGGTTGATTTGCAATTTCATAATTTCTGTAGCATTGCTGTTTGAGCTACCTCTCAAAATATGTTGAATAAGTAAATTAAAAAAATCACCCATGCTGCAAAATCGACTCTGGTTATAACAGGGACAGATGAGCATGTTTTACATCTCCCTGGTTATAACTTTGGCTTTCTAATATTTAACAAAGGGCCCAGAAATCAATCAAACCAATGCATCTGTTAAATATTTAGGTCTCAAGTCACTCACCCCCAATGGCAATAAATCTTGCTTAGGCTACCTAGGCCTAGACAAGACCTAGGGCCTAGGCTAGCCTAGCCTACCTATAGCATTGAAGTACTTATTATTAAAAGTTGAACATTTTCAAAATATCATTATGAGAAAATAATATGAATATAAGGTAGTCCATTAAATTAAATGTTCTAACTACCTAAATTAACCAGATTGAACGATCAAACTATCTTCATAATATTGAGAGAAAGATAACATGCCATCCTCCTGTAGTGGTTGGTGAATGACTTGGGGATCATCTTAATAATTAAACACTCACGCATGTGGAGAGCTGAAAGCTAGCTAGAGTGTACTCTCTGGGCTGCGGTACCTCCTGTGCAGGGATTGTCTCGAAAGTTCCGCCTTTTTTTCCTTTCTTTTTTTTTTTTTAAAGAAAATGTTTTTCTTGCTAATTCTCCACCAGACAACCGGGCAACATGAGGAGTAAATAGGCTAGCCCGGAGCGGTTTTTACTAGACATTGTACGCCGGGCTAGTACTAAATCGAGCCCTGAAATACATTAAACGGGCCTAATGAAAGTTTTATGTCATAGGGGCCTAAATTTGATCGTACTGTTCGCATCACACGCTTTTTCTCATGATCGCGACGTCGACGTGGCAAAAAAAAGCCAAAATCGTGTCGGTCATTAATTCTATTCAATTGGCTAATCATGACGTAATATCATGTACCGTACCTTTAGCAATTGGAAGTTCCGATACGGTACCGTATCTCTAGCCACGGCGTATTTCGCATTCTATAAAACATAAGCTTGCTTTTCCTAGCTTCAGGCCCGTAGCCAGGGGGGTTTTTAGGGGTTCGGGCAAACCCCCTTTTTCAGCGAACCCCCTTTTGAAAACGATCCTCCGTTTCCAAAATAGTGCAATTTATTACAAAATGAGAGCATTTTTGGCACTGTTTATTTGTCGCTATCGATCGTAGTTCGATCGTAGAAATCAAAACAAAGCTGCAGCCAGCTGAATGACTAACCAGCAAGACTTCAAAATGAATATTAATGAGAGGTTTGTTGCCTAGGCTATTTGACCAATTGCGTGCTCCGGAGTTTATTTACTTTGGCACGACGTCATCACAAAAGTTTGGGCGCTCGACACTGGGACCGAGCAGAGCCATAGATAGAAAGAGTTGCGACATTGAGAATTTAGAAGCCATTTCGTGTCATACGCGATGCGCGTTCTGTGTCTAACGTGATGTGCGTTCCTGTGTATAATATTGTATAATACAGTTAGCGGCCTCCTGTATATAGTTTAATTTCATTTATTCTTTTTAGCAGTCGAATTTCATGTAACTATTTATAGATTTTTTTTATGATTTCACTACTGTATATCCAATTTCATATTATAAAATAATACTGTAATAATTTACTACTTTTAAGCAGTTCTTTAATCCTCGCCGATAGACCGAGAGAGCCCCTCGATTGCAAGCATTCTTTAATTAAGCAATCCTTAAGTAGCTCCTATTATTTTTGCAAATAAATGATATGTGACGACCAGCAAAAATTAATTAAATACGTATATCAAAATGTAATTTAAATCCGTCTAGCGTATATAGATTTTTGCTCTTTAAATTTGAATATGAACGAGCCCTATTATACAAATCTTTTGTTATTAATTTGATTATTAGTATTTATAAATATTAAAATAGTATAGGTCAGATTGGCCGCAATATATAAACTGTACTTTGCTGTAAATGTTATAAATTGTAAGTGTTAAATGATATACAGGATCTGTGATATATTCAACTTGTGTAATTACAGTATGTAACATACAATTTATTGTATTAAAAGTCTCGCCTCTACATTAATATTGTATTATGGCTGTACAGTATGTTACTTTTATAAACACACTGCAAGAGCGTGTCAGCTGTTTTAAAAGCGTCGTTTCCCAAATAAAGTTATAATAATTATATAATAGTATGCAATAGGAAACAGCAAATCATTTTTTAAGATTATTAAACATCACCATTATTTTCATTGTCATTCGTATTTATACAGGCTGTACAAAGATTTAAAATTAAGAACCATTTTCTAATATTGTTTAGCGAACAACCTTTAAAGATCGTCAGAAAAGGTCGGGAAAAAAATTAAATTTTTTCCTTATTTAGCTTAAATATTTTTCCGAACGCATCTAGGCAAATGAGAAAATAAAATTAATTTCAATCATTTACGCGAGCACGGGATTTACGCGAGCACGCACGCGCGAAAATAGGTCGGGTCTTTATTGATTAAAATGTGACAAATTAACGATAATTGAAAACAATTCTAATTTTAATTTCAATCATTTACGCGAGCACGGGATTTACGCGAGCACGCACGCGCGAAAATAGGTCGGGTCTTTATTGATTAAAATGTGACAAATTAACGATAATTGAAAACAATTCTAATTTTAATTTCAATCATTTACGCGAGCACGGAATTCACGCGAGCACGCACGCGCGAAAATATTCGATTATATATGAATTCTTATCCGCTGTCCATACTAAGTGATGTTAATTATAAAATATAGTTGTAAACCCAATTAAGTGTGTGAAATTGATATGCAATGTACGTAACACATATACTTTGCATGTGTTCATCGGGAAGATTATGAAACAAAATGGACGGTGTGTACCACATGACTTTCGTAAACCAAGGAGCGGAATGTCGCAACTCTTTATATATATGGCTCTGGGATCAAGGACATGCGACTCGCCAAAAATAGCCTAGATGAAGCGCCGAGAAAGGATAACCGATTTTGTTTTTGAAAATTCACCCTTGTTTTCACCACATGCTCATGATAATGCCTGGCGGCGGGACCGGTGTACTTTTTCGGGCTAGGCCTAAGTCTAGCGTTGCTAGGTAGGGTAGGGTCGTAGCCTATTATTTGCGAACGATTTTATTATTTATTTTGTAATCAAGCTAGGCCTAGCATAGGCCAGGGCCTAGGCTAGCAAGGAAATAATACTTGGTAATGTTTTACGTTTCGTCAGAATTAACTGACATTATTCGTCTCTTTTTATAGGCTAGCCTAGCCTATAGGCCTAGGGCCTAGGCTAGGACTAGGTTTAAAATCAGTTCAGTTGTATTATTGATTGATCAGTAAACATGCTCTCTTGATGAGTCTCGGACTGTTTTGTAATAGCCTAAAGTACTGCTCTACTGGGATCTAAGCTAAGGCTATGCACGTACCACGGTAGGATCATAGAAGCTTCCATTGATTAAATAAGCTATTTGTTTATTTAAAAAGCTGAAATGAACAACTCCGCCCTCCTTTGTATTGTGCAAATTCAAAGAAACAATAGACATCCCTTGCTTGCATTCTTGTCCTTTATTCATTCGAACTTAACATTTAAGTTATTTTGGTAAAAAAGTAAAATGTAGGGCTGTCAGTTCCTATTGTTTCTTCATTTCTGCAATAAATAAGATATTATTTGCAATATTTCTCTTTTAAGCAAAGACCTTTTACGTACCTCCACATTTTTTATATATTGGTATTTAGCGATCTCATAATGTGCAAGGTCTGTGTTTTGTACAGTCACGTAGTGGGTATTGCTAATTTTATCCCAGTTATATTTTTAGAGATAACATTACATAGTAGCATTAAAATGTTAAGCATTGCTTTTTAATAATAAAAAAAAGTTTGTTTCACAATAAACATTTACGTTCTAAATCCTGTATTGGAAAAAGCAGTCTTATCTTATTTTTAAAATTGTGTAAGAAGTCCTTAAATATACAAGAACATGCATTTAAATGAAATGTACATGCTTTTAAAATCGTATAAATGCTCTGGCTTCGGGGGATTCATCCCCAGCCCCACAGGGGCTTTTCCCCTTGACCCCACCGGAGCCCTTTGGTGGGTCC
>NW_022698795.1:24374-32782 GCF_011630105.1 Anneissia japonica | reverse complement strand
TACTGTAGGTTATGCAGTCGCGCCTATATTGTAGGCCTTGAGTGCAACCACTTACACCACAGCCACACAGCCCGCAGCAGTGCATCGAGCACCGCCGTGCATGCAGAACACGCACGTGAAATTACGATGCTTTTTAAACATTTGTCGTGGAAAACTGAAATAGGGTTCAAGACCGATTACAAACAAACTAAGCAGAAACACTTACTTTTTCGACTTATGGTATGTATGTAGAAAATCGCTGTATTGGATGCAAATGCTACTAATCAGAAATTGTATCGATTCAACCTGTGACACAACCTTGGAAAATATGGAACGCCAAAAGGGCAAATTACAAGTGGCGCAGTGCAAAAGTCAGTCGCAGTGCAAAAGTCAAGTGGCCCATACATAAAAATTCTATAGAACGTTATAGACCTTCTATAGAGACTAATCAATTTCTACAGAAATTAGTATTTTCTATAAAATTGTTTTATAGAGGATCGAACTAGTTTCTATAGAATTCTATAACATACTACGTACACATATTGAATGTAATTTCTATGTTTTTAATTTTTTTTTGTTTCATTCAATATGTTATTGACACATTCGTGTCTGACTAGTATAGTCCTACCAACATGTTTTACATCTTGCATATTCTATAGAAATTCTATAGAATATACAAATGATATGACAAGTTCTCTATAATAAAACTATAACATTTATATATTTATTCTATAAAAAATTATAGTCCTTACCTGTATTTAAAAAAATATATTATAACAATTTTATATGGATTATCTCTATAGGAACATATAAAATCTATATAAAGTATAACATATATGAAATTTCAATATAAATTTATTTATAGTATATTTTGTAGAACTGTATAATATTCTAAACACAGTCATTTTAAAAACTGTAACTTTTATTAGTCTATAGAAAATATATATAATATATATATAAAAAAATCAATGGAAACGTTTATAATCTGTAAAATTCTTTCTCTATAGTAAGTATATATAAAATGAATTCGAACGCTATGGAAGTGTTTATCTCTAAATGGAATATTAAAAATTATTTTGAAAATTATATCTATAAAAAAATTATGTATAGAATGTATATATAAAATCTATTCAAACTCTATAAAAAAATTTCTGGAACCGCTAATAATACATTGGTAGCCTTATGGGAACTTTATGGGGGGGGGGGGGGCAACTTATCCCTCACCTATTCACCTAACAACAATGCTTTAGGGTTGACAGCAAAATGCCTGTTTACTGTGATAGCCCACCTACCAACCAATTAATGTTAGTGTCGAATTGCACAAATCTGATTGGTCACTTCATCAAGTGTGACCATCAGCTGATTTGAATTGCCACTTCATGTAGCGCCAACGGAAGCGGTAGTATTTTGAATTTTTCTATGTTCGGCAGTTACTACTTGGAAGTATTTTAGCAGTACTGTATTCACTATCAAGTTGTAAGAGTTGGTTTTCTTTTATTATTTAGTTAGTTTACTACTCTAGCAGACACGCTAGCCTCCTCCTAGGCCTAGTAGTAGTGGTAGATGAAGGCTTGAATGAAGAGGCCTGGCCTACCGGCGTGAAGTTGGTTACTTGTTCCTCGTTCGATATTCGACAACTGGAATTTAGATACTTGTTCGACGTTCGATATTCATCCCTGGTCATGTTAAAGAGGGCGTTGTTCATTTAATGTGTCACATGACCCCATTTAATGAATCCACAAATGTCTGGACAACCCAAAAAATACAACTTGCCCAAGCCGGGCAAGTACCCATTTTAAATTATATAAAAATATCCTATTACTCAGTTATCACGTGACCCTTTTTACACGGCTTGGGCCAGGTGCCCAATGAGCCCAATGGATTATTGAATGTCTGGACAATCCAGAAAAATTACACTTGCCCGGGCCCATTTTAAGTATTTTAAAATAAATAAATATATTGTAATATATTCATTCCATTTATTAAATAACTGTATATCAAAAAGTTACATGACCCCATTTTAACGAAATGGTCCAGATGCCCAATGGTCACAATATATCATTGAATGTCTGGACAACCCTGTAATACAACTTGCCCGCACTCAAGGCGGGCAAGTATTTAATTTTATTTAATAATATTGTATTATATTTATGTATTTTATATCACATAACCGTATATTTAAAGCGTCAAAGTGACCCCTTTTAAACGCTTTGGCCCATGTGCCCTATTGTCCCAATGGATTACTGAATGTCTGGACAATCCAAAAAAATTCAACTTGCCCTAGCCCAAGCCGGGCAAGTGCCAATTTTAAATAAATAAAAATATTGCATTTTATTAATTTAATTTACAAAGTAAGTGTATGTTAAAAAGGTCACATGACCCCTATTTAACGAAATGGTGCAGGTGTCCAATGGTCACAATAAATCACTGAATGTCTGGACAACCCAGAATATTACAACACTCCCGGGCTCAAGGCAGGCAAGTATTTAATTTTAATTAATAACTATACTGTATTGTATTATATTTATTTTATATATCACAACCGTATATTTGAAGCGTCATGTGACCTCTTTTAAACGCCTCGGGCCAGATGCCCAATTGTCCCAATGGATTACTGAATGTCTGGACAATCCAGAAAAATTCAACTTGCCCTGGCCTAAGCCGGGAAAGTGCACATTTTAAGTATTTTAAAATAAATAAATACGGTATATTGTAATATATTCATTCCATTTATTAAATAACTGTATATCAAAAAGGTCACATGATCCCATTTTAACGAAATGGTCCAGATGCCCAATGGTCACAATATATCATTGAATGTCTGGACAACCCTGTAATACAACTTGTCCGCACTCCAGACGGGCTAGTATTTAATTTTATTTAATAATATTGTATTATATTTATGTATTTTATATCACATAACCGTATATTTGAAGCGTCAAAGTGACCCGTTTTAAACGCCTTGGGCCAGGTGCCCAATTATTCCAATGGGTTACTGAATGTCTGGACAATCCAGAAAAAGTCAACTTGCCCTGGCCCAAGCCGGGCAGGTGCCAATTTTAAATTAATAAATAAAAATACCGTATTTTATTAATTTAATTTACGAAATAAGTGTATGTTAAAAAGGTCACATAACCCCATTTTAAAGAAATGGTCTAGGTGTCCAATGGTCACAATAAATCACCGAATGTCTGGACAACCCAGAATAATACAACTTGCTCGAGCGCAAGGCGGGCAAGTATTTAATTTTAATTAATAATTATATTTTATTATATCTATTTTATATATCACAACCATATACTTGAAGCGTCATGTGACCTCTTTTAAACGCCTCGGGCCAGATGCCCGATGGTCCCAATGGATTACTGTATGTCCGGAAAAAATCAACTTGCCCTGGCCCAAGCTGGGCAAGTGCCTATTTTAAATAAATGAATATATTGCATTTTATAAATCTAATTTACAAAGTAAGTGTATGTTAAAAAGGTCACATGACCCCTACTTAACGAAATGGTGCAGGTGTCAAATGGTCACAATAAATCACTGAATTTCTGGACAACCCAGAATAATACAACAACCCCTGGCTTAAGCGGACAAGTATTTAATTTTAATTAATAATTATACTGTATTGTATTATATTTATTTAATATATCACAACCGTATATTTGAAGCGTCATGTGACCTCTTTTAAACGCCTCGGGCCAGATGCCCAATTGTCCCGATGGACTACTGAATGTCTGGACAATCCAGAAAAATTCAACTTGCCCTTATATTTATTAAATATATCACAACCGTATATTTGAAGCGTCATGTGACCTCTTTTAAACGCCTCGGGCCAGATGCCCGATGGTCCCAATGGATTACTGTATGTCCGGAAAAAATCAACTTGCCCTGGCCCAAGCTGGGCAAGTGCCTATTTTAAATAAATGAATATATTGCATTTTATAAATTTAGTTTACAAAATAAGTGTATGTTAAAAAGGTAACATGACCCCTACTTAACGAAATGGTGCAGGTGTCCAATGGTCACAATAAATCACTGAATTTCTGGACAACCCAGAATAATACAACAACCCCTGGCTTAAGCGGACAAGTATTTAATTTTAATTAATAATTATACTGTATTGTATTATATTTATTAAATATATCACAACCGTATATTTGAAGCGTCATGTGACCTCTTTTAAACGCCTCGGGCCAGATGCCCAATTGTCCCGATGGACTACTGAATGTCTGGACAATCCAGAAAAATTCAACTTGCCCTGGCCTAAGTCGGGAAAGTGCACATTTTAAGTATTTTAAAATAAATAAATACGGTATATTGTAATATATTTATTCCATTTATTAAAATAACTGTATATCAAAAAGGTCACATGATCCCATTTTAACGAAATGGTCCAGATGCCCAATGGTCACAATATATCATTGAATGTCTGGACAACCCTGTAATACAACTTGTCCGCAATAGATTACTGTATGTCCGGAAAAAATCAACTTGCCCTGGCCCAAGCTGGGCAAGTGCCTATTTTAAATAAATGAATATATTGCATTTTATAAATTTAGTTTACAAAATAAGTGTATGTTAAAAAGGTAACATGACCCCTACTTAACGAAATGGTGCAGGTGTCCAATGGTCACAATAAATCCAGAATAATACAACACTCCCTGGCTTAAGGCGGGCAAATATTTAATTTTAATTATTAATTATATTGTATTATATTTATTTTATATATCACAACCATATATTTGAAGCGTCATGTGACCTCTTTTAAACGCTTCGGGCCTGATGCCCAATTGACCCAATACAATCCAGAAAAATTCAATTTGCCCTTGCCCAAGCCGGGCAAGTGCCAATTTTTGAATAAATAAAAATATTGCATTTTATTAATTCAATTTACAAAATAAGTGTATGGTAAAAAGGTCACATGACCCCTATTTAACGAAATGGTGCAGGTGTCCAATGGTCACAATAAAATGCGAGCTCTTTTAAACGCCTCGGGCCAGATGCCCAACTGTCCCAATGGATTACTGAATGTCTGGACAATCCAGAAAAATTCAACTTGCCCTGGTTCAAGCCGGCAAGTGCCAATTTTAAATTAATAAATAAAAATACCGTATTTTATTAATTTAATTTACGAAATAAGTGTATGTTAAAAAGGTCACATAACCCCATTTTAACGAAATGGTCCAGGTGTCCACTGGTCACAATAAATCTTTGAATGTCTGGACAACCCAGAATAATACAACTTGCTCGGGCTCAAGGCGGGCAAGTATTTAATTTTAATTAATAATTATATTGTATTATATTTATTTTATATATCACAACCGTATATTTGAAGCGTCATGTGACCTCTTTTAAACGCCTCGGGCCAGATGCCCGTTTGTCCCAATGGATTATTGAATGTCTGGACAATCCAGAAAAAAACAACTTGCCCTGGCCCAAGCTGGGCAAGTGCCTATTTTAAATAAATAAACATAACGTATTTTATAAATTTAATTTACGAAATAAGTGTATGTTAAAAAGGTCACATGACCCCATTTTAACGAAATGGTGCAGGTGTCCAGTGGTCACAATAAATCTTTGAATGTCTGGACAACCCAGAGTAATACAACTTGCCCGGGCTCAAGACGAGCAAGTATTTAATATAAATTAATAATTATATTGAATTATGTTTATTTTATATATCACATAAACTTGTACTTGAAGCGTCACGTGATCCTTTTTAAACGCCTTGGGCCAGGTGCCCAATGATTCCAATGGATTATTGAATGTCTGGGCCACCAAGAATAATACAACTTGCCCTGGCCCAAGCCGAGCAAGTGCCCATTTTAAATAAATAAAAATATTGTATTTTATTAATTCAATTTACGAAATAAGTGTATGTTAAAATGGTCACATGACCCCTATTTAACGAAATGGTGACTATTGGATACCTGGACCCTTTCGTTAAAATGGAGTCATGTGACCTTTTTAACATACATTTATTTCATAAATTAAATTAATAAAATGCAATATTTTATTTATTTAAAATTTGCACTTGCCCGGCTTGGGCCAGGGCAAGTTGATTTTTTGTGGATTGTCCAGACATTCAATAATGCATTAGGACCATCGGGCATCTGGCTCAAGGCGTTCAAAAGAGGTCACCTTACGCTTAGAATATACGGTTGTGATATATAAAATAAATATAACACAATATAATTATCAATTAAAATTACAAATTTGCCCGCCTTGAGCCCGGGCAAGTTTTATTATTCTGGATTGTCCAGACATTCAGTGATTTATTGTGACCATTGGACACCTGGACCATTTCGTTAAATAGGGGTCATGTGACCTTTTTAACATACACTTATTATGTAAATTAAATTAATAAAAAATGCAATATTTTATTTATTTAAAATTGGCACTTGCCCGGCTTGGGCCAGGGCAAGTTGAATTTTTCTGGATTTTCCAAACATTCAATAATCCATTGGGACCATTGGGCACCTAGCCCAAGGCGTTTAAAAGGGGAAGGGGCTACGTGACTCTTCAAATAAACGGTTATGTGATATATAAAATATATATAATACAATATAATTATTAATTAAAATTAAATACTTGCCCGTCTTGAGCCAGGGAAAGTTGTATTATTCTGGGTTGTCCAGATATTCAATCAATTATTGTGACCATTGGACACCTGGATCATTTTGTTAAAATGGGGTGACCTTTTAACATACACTTATTTCGTAAA
This sequence comes from Anneissia japonica, assembly GCF_011630105.1. Classification (NCBI taxonomy): domain Eukaryota; kingdom Metazoa; phylum Echinodermata; class Crinoidea; order Comatulida; family Comatulidae; genus Anneissia; species Anneissia japonica. Next base: position 26,079 of record NW_022698795.1, on the reverse strand, counting down.
TTAAATTAATAAAATACGATATTTTTATTTATTTAAAATTGGCACTTGCCCGGCTTGGGTCAGGGCAAGTTGAATTTTTCTGGATTGTCCAGACATTTAATAATCCAAGCTGTAAGTTAATTGCCCTATAGTCTAGCATGCCATAAGTAAGAAAAGTGGTAAATTGCATTTGGGTCGTGTCCTCACTAATGTCCGTGATGCTTCAATAAAATAATGGTTATAGGGTTTACCGGGGAGGGGGTGGTGTAAAGAATTGTATCATTATTTGCAGAAAGTTAATGTATTAAATCTCTAGGCCTATACTAACATAAGTGGTGATTTTATTTCAGAATACTCAAGTCTCAGTTACTACTGTAATTAAGTGAAAGCATTAATGTTTGTTTAAAGACGTATCTGTGGAAGAACAGAAAATTACCTGACATTCTATAGTGCTTTAACAAAATAATCGGTTTACGGTTAATTGGGGTGGGGGGGTGTATCATTATATCATTGTATCATTATTTAGAGAAAGTTAATGTAATCAAAAGGCCTATACTAACAACATCAATTGGTGACTTTATTTCAGGATACTCAAGTCTCGGTAACTACTGTAAGTAAAAACTCAATCCAGTCAACTCAATCATTGTAGTAGGAAAGCATTAATGTTTGTTTGAAGACGTATCAAAATTACCCGACTTACTAAAGGTGAATATAATGTTTTGTTGACGTTTTATTTTTACTGTCCTGTACTATTAATTTTTATTAACAACATGCTATAGATGATGCTGCAGTTCACACGATAGAGTTTAATCAAATTTGTGTTTATATTAGGCCTATATACGCCTTAAGGGATATTGAAATTGTAATGTAGGCTAAGCTGTTTTGAAAACTAAAAAAAAAAATTCTTTTGATTAAAAAAGAAGTAAATGCTAGTCTATCATTAGCTACATATATGTATATTACTCCTATTTGAATACAATAATAAAGGGATGTAATACATTTAATTGTGGTTTCTATAATATGCGCTCTATATACTGTATAAGTTTACCATTATTATTCCTTTTAAAAATTTTGTTTTGTTATATCTTTCAGCAAGAGTGAAACTCCGAAAAATGTTAGTACAAACGTCACAGTGATTCAATATTTCAAATTAGATTTGTTCAACGGCATAATTCATACTAATTTAGCTTGGTACCATCGGACAAGAAAAGGCATTGTTAAGACAGTTGCTGCTGCAATATCACAAAGAATGCTGGTTTATGCACACCTGTAACACAAATGGTTCATGAATATTGTTTTATATAATAAACTCTTGTAATAGGACTACATTACGAACAAAAATGCTTATTTAAACCGGACTGTAAAGCAAAGAACTGTAGAATAGCCTTGAATTTAAGGTACAGTATGTTTAGCAGTAAGACATTAGCAAAACGATAATATATGAAGGGGTATGCTAGTAAATGAGACCCTAGGGAAGTAATGTCCCTGCCGTATGATGTTTGTTGGTGTTTTAAATTAAAGAAATTATGGTTTGTATATGAACTCACCGTGTATTTTGTAAGTCTGCAGAAGTTGATTAAAGCCATTGTTACCAATTGGAACTGGGACCATTGCAAACCAGGGATGTAGCTAGTGAAAATTAAGGGTGGGTATTAAAATTTTAAGGGTGGGTGCTGAATCTTGTAAGTATTTTTTCGCGTAGGGCCAACCGCATGAACAGTTATTA
>NW_022698795.1:17785-20139 GCF_011630105.1 Anneissia japonica | reverse complement strand
AGTTAATAAAGTGTTTACAGTATTGTATGTATTTGTTTATCTGCGTCTGCGTGTTCTGGAGGTCTGACGCACTACATGGGAAAACCCAGAGAGTTAAAAATGGGAAATAGTTGTTAATCATCGTGTGGGATTTCGAGAAATATGAAAAAATATTTTTTCTTTGTTGAGATTGCTTTGCTTTCTTGGATGACATTTTGAAGACTAAATCATGGAATGAGTGAACCAGGGATTACAGATGTCTATTTAAACAACCAAAACTAAAACAATTAACAATCATCCACTGACAACTCGGGAAAATAATCTACAAAAGGCACCGCGAGAAGATAACCGTTGCGCGGTACTACAAAGGCTAAAGCACTTTTCAAAGCCGAAAACGCTTTTGTTTAACTATAGCACCGCTAACACGCGAATTGACACTTTGCGCTTGCTGCTGCCAGGGTAGTCACGTGATCTGTATGCGGTATAAAATCAAAACATTGGATGCGGGAATAGCGAAATTGTACAGTAATCATGAACAGATGCTCTCTGGTTAAGTAATATATTTGAGAATATATATATATGAAAACTAATTCAAAAATGTGCCTGTAGTATATAACTGGCATTCATGTAACACTTTGTCGCTGTACATTTAAAAAATGTTTGCTGTAAGCTGTGATTTTATGCTTTATTCTTAGCCTTCCGACCAGTGATTGCCACGGGTCGCGTAGCGCACAGCGTACGGGAATCATTCACAATCCCCTTAGGCTAGGCCTACTTCTCTTTAAAAAATGTCCAAGTTTTACCATCGCTATATTTTACTCCCTTTGATGTATATTGGCTTAACCTCTCCTACATAAATGTTGGAACATTTGTCAGTGATTTGGTAAAAGAAATTTCACTTCTAAAAATATAGACACTGCAATTCTGATGTCGTTTACAACAGACATTCAGCGATTTACACTCGCTTCGGCCATCTTTACAGTGTATTAACTCGAGCGTTCAAAACAATAAACTCAATACCGCATACAGATCACGTGACTGATAGGACGCAAAGTGTCAGCTGATCACACAGTTTACTGTTCAGTCCAGTAGAACGTGAGCGTCCAATCAGCGCTGAAGCCTGGCATATGGAAGGCAAACGCCGCCAAAAATACAATTACAAACACACAACGTACTAGCACAAACACACAACGTGTTAGCACAAACACGCAACGTACTAACTCAAACACACAACGTAGGCCAACACCGCCAAAGACAGGTATATTAGTCCATCGTATACGTAAGTGCTTGTATTGTTGTTGTTTTTTTTTTACTTGCAGCGTTTGGGAAATAGGTAGGCCTAATAGGTAAATTGTAATGAATATAATCAATAACTATAGCCCCACAACCGCCAAAAATACAATTACATTCACACAACGCACTAACTCAAACATACAACGTACTAGCACCAACACACAACGTACTACGAATCGGGACCGTCCATTTTTAAGAGAGGGGTTAACGAAAGTCATTGGACACTCTCCAAAAGTATAGAAAAATTAGAGGCGAACCAAGCATCGCCCTCAACGTCTGAAAAAGTTTGGGCGCAAAGTGTAACGTTACTGATGATATACAGGTCAGTGGTTTTGTATGACAGCAACTTTATTCTTTAAAATGTCATCATTAAGTGATGTTATCAGGCTTTTGAATCAGGCCACTGACCTACTGGCCAGTAGGTCTAGTAATGATAACAACGGTAATAATAGTTGTTCTTTTCGTATCTTATTCTTCAAAAGTAGGTAAACGTAGGCCTATCCTACTGAAACTTTGGCAAATTAATTTTGCCTAGCCTAGGGGTAAGGCCTACACTACAAGTCAAGTCGAAATTAATTAATAGAATTCCTTGTCTTGCAGTCTGCAAAGTTTGAAGCCAATCAGCCGAATAAAATTTGAGTTATCATGGTAACAAACTGTATAGCAAATATAGTTTTTTTGCCGACTAAACGAAGTAAACAATTGGATTTTAATTAGTATACATGATATACACGAATACCAATAGGGTTCATCTTCTTATTGTACTCTTCTTGCACCCTGCAAAGTTTGAATCCAATAAGGCTAATAACACCCGGAAACCAATAGCGTTCCTGAGCTTTGCCTTTGAAGGCTAATAACACTGGTGTAGCAAAAACTGTAACAGCCATGACAACCTGGGATGGTGCCCACATGTGACCTTCCACAAAATATCATTTACTTTTTAGAAAGCCTTCCTTTTTATTGGCATTACAAGATTGTTCCTTCATAGATGTACAAATAACCAACCCTACCATGAAGTATTTTCAGTGTCTTATAGAAAATGTACAACACTGATGTGCCACAAATTATAAACCTTAAAATGT
>NW_022698795.1:7657-17681 GCF_011630105.1 Anneissia japonica | reverse complement strand
CAAATATAAAACAAGAGAACATTGTTCTCTGGTATTAAAACCATGGTCGACTAACTCCCCTCCGTAGGCCTACGTACGTGTGCTGCGTCGTCGTAGTCGCCTTAAAAAAAACGAAAACAGCTCTTGATGTAGTACGCGAACAGTGTCTTGGCGTTGCCGTCACGGTCCATTAGTTCGTAGTAGACTGGCCGCGTAGTCAAAACGAAAAATGCCTATTGTATTTTTGGCGGTTGTGGCCTGCGTCGTAGTACGTTGTGGGCTTGAGTTAGTACGTTGTGTGTTTGTAAATGTATTTTTGGCGGTGTTGGCCTACGTTGTGTGTTTGAGTTAGTACGTTGCGTGTTTGTGCTAACACGTTGTGTGTTTGTGCTAGTACGTTGTGTGTTTGTAATTGTATTTTTGGCGGCGTTTGCCTTCCATACTGGCAGTTCCACTTGGTTGGTTTTCCGATGTTGTTTTATTTGCCAGGCTGCTTGCATGAGGTTTGAGTCTAGAAATATGTAATGATATCTCGCGGAAAAAGTAAGAATTGGGGATGGGCGGATATGTACGTTTGACGCTGGGCGGAAGGCATTAAATTTTGCTTTAGGCTGGGCGGTAGACTTTTAGGCAGGGCGGCCCCGCCCGGCTCCGCCCTGCACAATTACATCCCTGCAAACAAATTGGAATTGGGGCCAGTTAAAGTTGAAGACCAGTTGAATTGTCCAAAAACACGCACCACCACATTTTTTTTATAGAATACACAGATTTTCTATATAAAATCGTTCAATTTATATACACTTTCTATACAATTGTATAGAATTTCTATTCGCATATTTAATGTATTTTTATAGGTTTTTTCTATAAAATGTTTAGAGATTTATAATTGGTTTTTATAAAATTTTTTTTATAGATTTTCTATAGTTTTTTAAAGGTTTTTTTATTATAAAATTTTCATAGAATTTCTATAGATTTTTAATAGAATTTTCATAGTTTTTTATATAAATTTTTTATAGATTTTTAAGTCTTAGTAGTTTTAATATATTTTTTATAGATTTTTTTATAAATCTTTTATAGTTTTTTTAAAATATATTTTTAATACATTTTTAATAGATTTTTAATATAGTTTTAATAGGTTTTAATTAGACTTTTTATAGTGGGCTTCTATAGTTATTTCTATAAAATTTTCTATAGATTTTCTAAACAATTATGCTATAGACATTCTATAATTTTTTTTTAAATAGAATTCTATAGAATTTTTTGTAATGGGGCGCAGTGCAAAACTAAAGTGGTGCAGTGCAAAACTAAAGTGGCGCAGTGCAAACTCAAAATGTGTGTGCCACCACTTTAGTTTTGCACAGCGCCACTTGACTTTTGCACTGTGCCACTTGACTTTTGCACTGCGATTGTAGTTTGTCCTTTTCGCGATATCATGCCAAAAGGACAAATTACAATCGCAGTGCAAAAGTCAAGTGGCGCAGTGCAGAAGTGTGGCACAGTACAAAAGTCAAAGACCCAGTGTCTGCAAATTTCCTCAAAAATGACATTTTTTGGAAAATATGCATAAATTACTTAAATTTTCATAAACCAGTCATTTTTTTGGTCATAAATACGTGATTTACGATTGATGATAAATTAAAAAAAAAGAGGAGAAATAATGTAGTACCTGCGAGGCGTTTCTCAGCTATGCTGTGCTTCGCCGACAGGCCTAGTTTAGATCAGATCCATTTAAAAGCTCATTGACACGTAAATAAACATAGCGTGGCTACTGGCTGGCCGGGTAATCGTTCCATGCCTTCGGAATGTAGTATCAAGTTCTGGACAATAATTTCAATGTTGTGAGTATTGATTATGCTCTTCTATAATTGTAAATACATTTATGTGGTATTTCTGGTATACTAGCCTATGATGATAACGAGTATACTTGATGCAATTATACCCCGTGTGTGTGTGTGTGTGTAAGTGTGTGTATGTATGTGTATACACATATATATATATATATATACATATATACATATATATATACATATATAAATATGTACATATACATATATACAAATACTGTACATATATACATATATATACATAATAATAATAGTAATATAATAAGGAACTTCAGCCTGAACTGACAACTTTATATTCATTTATATATATACATATATATATACATATTACTACCACTAAGGGGACATTTTAACGACGTAAGGAGAAATATAGACAAAGGATTTTTCACCATATGAGTTAGTTATGAGTAGTATATATATATATATATATATATATATATAGGCCTATATACATATATATACACATATACATGCATATATATATACATATATATATATATACATCTTCATATAAACATATACATACATCAAGATCTGACGTCAGCCAAGAAGTTATTTGCCTTTCTCAAACAAAGCTGCGTGTTTAACTAATAAACAAAGACAAATGATATACGCAATTATAATGCGCCTTTGGAAAAATATATTTCTTCAGAATGAAATACAAATTCCATTCACTCACCAAACTGTCTACTCATATCATAAACATCTACATAAATATCTTCATAATTACAATACAAAATATTTCAAAAAGTTACGTACACAACGAACCTTACAACAACAATATTTCCTTTAATACCACTGTGCATGACATCATCCCAGGTAGCAAGGTTTGTGGGGCCCTTATGTGAAATATATGGGCCACGTGGGCAGGCCCATACCACATATAACATTATGGGGCCTGTATGGGCTACACCATATGGAATGGGTCCCGTAAGGGTGAAATATCGAGAAACAATATGGGTAACATGTGGGTCAGGGCATTTGGTACCCATAAGGGAAAGAAAAGGGCAGTCCCTAGTAAATTTGTGTGTTTGGGGCCTACAAGAGGAAAATATGGGCATACACGTTTGGAAAGTTTATGGGTCAGCCCATGTGAGAAAAGTATGGGCAGTCACCAATGGGTACTATGTGGGCAAAAACATTTGGGAACGTTATTTAAAATGTGCGGGCATGCCCATATTTTGTAAGCACATTTGGGGCCCACAAAAGAAAAAACTGGGCAGACCCATAAGGGCTATTTCTGGGACAGCCCATGTGAATGAAGGATGGGCAATCACATATTGACACTATAAGGGCCAAAACATTTCGGATACATATTTTCAAAATGTGGGCAGGCCCAAATGGTTTAGCATGTTTGGGGCCCTTGAGGGCAATCAATGGGATAAATATGGGCAAAAGCATGTGGGAAATATATTTTTAAAATATGGGCATGCCCATATAGGTAATCCTAATTGGGGCCCACAAGAGAAAAAAATGGATGAACCCATTTGAGCTATTCATGGGTCCGCCCATGTGGGCAAAGTAAAGGGTTATAATATATGGGCAATATCAGGGCCAAAACATTTGGGATATATATTTTTTAAATATGGGCAGGCCCAGATAGTTTAACACATTTGGGGCCCTTGATGGCAAGAAATGGAAACATTCATTGCATGGAAATATGTGAGAAATATATATTTTTTTAATATGGGCGTATGTTCATAGGCCTACCGTAATTTTTGTGGGAGAAATCAGGGAGGGAGGGGGGCGAGTAATTGGAGGGACGTATGCTCTCGGAAACCTCTACACCCCCCGCACCCAGATACACCACTGTCTGTGTCAGCCCATATGTGGGCAATTTATTGTGTTATCACATAGGCCTATCGGTACTATAAGGCATGAAACATTTGGGATATTTTTAAAATATCGGCAGTCCAGATGTTTTTGCACATTGGGGCCCATGAGGCTAAAGGAGAGAAATATGAAATACCTCTAGTGTAAAGTAAATGACTATAAATTAGGGCATCATTTGGTCACTCAATTATAAGCACAAATTCTTTTACTTAATTGTTTTCTTTAAAAAAGTAATTCGATGCCAAACACTTCAACAACAGGACACAGTTCATCAACATATGCTGTGCATGCATAGGTGTACAATCTCCAGCCATGGTCCAAGGCTACTCAGCTCGAATTACTGAAATCGTATTTGGCTAGGTCACTTCAAGACCAAGAATGCTGGTGTTTGAATTTTTATCAGTTTAAAATTGGTACAGTTTCAGCTCTTGATGATAGGCGGTTTAAACATGTAGACTTGGAAATATTTCAAGGGGTAAGAGTTTTGTTTTAATTATCGATTCAGTTAATGTAGTTTACTATATTATTGAATATCCCTGGTATAACAGTCATAACCTAGTAGTAGTGTAGTTAGTAGGAACAAGGAGGTATTTAGTAAGGACATAACGAGGCCTAGACCCTCTAGTACTACAGAACTAGCTGAGCATCAGCCTGCTGGCCTAGGGCGTAGGGAGGTCCTTTTGTTGACCTAGCTAAAAAAGGTCCGACGAATTGCCATCTTTAGGTATTGATTTATTCGTTTCACCTGTTTCTAACGTTATTTGCGTAATATTTTCGGACATAGATTATTTCTTTATTCATAATATATACTTAGGTCTAGACGTAACTTTTATTATACTATCATTTATAACTTAGCCTTAGGCTACTTAAATTTACATCCAATTTTATTCGTCAAAATAATGCCTAACATTATTATAAATGTGTTAAATCCATCATAACATATTTCTTTTCTTTCAATAATTAATTTCAGAAATATTTAATCGTTTAACATTCTCAAAAAAAAATTTTTAATCATGCATACAAAATTTATTTTATTCATTTCAATTGATACAGATTTAGTTCAAATGCGTTTAAAACACTTATGCGTGATGCTAGGTAGGTTGACATTTAGATTGAGAAATTACCAAAAGTTACGTCCAATATTAATTATAAATAAAGATGTAACTCTCACGGACCAAATACAGTGAAATGGCCCCTGAAATAATTTAAAAAAAAACCAAAAAACCCATGGGGTAGCCAGCCTGATATAACAGTGTAGGCTTACAGTTAACTTTTAAACTTTCCCGTTGTGAATTTGAAGACGTTATGGTAATATCAAAAAGAAACTTTGGATGTAGTCAATTTGAATCTTAATAAATCTCTAATATTCGTGTATGTGATTTTGGTTTTACTGTATATTCTGGGGACAGTATACCAAAAAACATAATTTTATTTTATCAGTTGGAGTAAAGTAAGAACTTATAGCAATAATTTTCAATGCAAATACAATTAATCTATAATATGTAATCAGCAGAAATGTAATTAAAACAACAATAGTTAATATATTCCCAATATCCTTTAATTATGCAATGTTAATGAGTAAATAATCTTTTTTTTTATTGAGCTTTCTATAAATAATCAAATAATTTCATATGGTTTGAAATAGTATAAGTTGATTAATATATGTATGCGTAGCGTCTCTACTTTTTAACCGAAATATATTAATTCGAATGTAATCTTATATTTCATTTAAACCTTACTCTATGTATATTACTACATTCAACATAAAGGTCAACTAAGGACAGCAACCTGTTTCCTTATGGTACCAGGAACTTAGATGACAAACAAGTCAGGAATGTACCATAGCTAACTTATCCCACTTTTATTACCTGAAACAATGACATCATATAATCATCCTTTAATTCTATATATATACAATGTGTATGTGAATTGTACTGAAAAGGTGAACAAAGACTGGTTTATTTACAAACACTCACATTAGAGCTTTCTATTAGATGAATATAGCATGAATAGAGTATTATGTTTCGATTTTGATTATCCTATATGAAATACACAAAACACAAAGAAAAAGAAATCCTAATTGTAAAGAGTCAAAATTGGTTTACGAAGTAACACGTGCAATGTGTTAGGGTGTTGTAGATGTTGTGATACAATGGAAAAAAAAACACCCTTAATAAGGGTTGTTTGCCCATTTGGCACACTTAGAAAATATTCTCGTCCCTTAAATAGGGGTTGGCTGTAGTGTTAAAAAATATACTGTCCCTCGTTTCACGTAAAAGTGTCCACTTAATAGGGTTGACCTTTGAATATGGGAATCCAAAAGGAGGGTTCTACTGTATTCATGAAAATATACATCACTTTATAAAGGTATATTATGATTCTAATAAAAAATAATAATTAGTAGGCTTAATAATGCGGATTAACAGTAATAGAAGTAATACAATTTTTTTAAATGTAATAATGATAGTATTAAAATAAAAGTAGATATAATAATACTAATTAATAATAATAATAATAAAAATAATAATAATAATAACAAGATACGATATATAATAGTAATATAAAATAATTGCGGTATCATTTAGGTAATTCTGTATCATTGAGTAATTATTGGAGTAATTTTTTTTCGGACTGTCCATACTGTAGCCATGCCCCGTAGTTAGGCTATTGGTAAATTAGGCCGTGCTCTCACTTATTATAGTCCATGCTATATAATGAAACAATGGGTTGAGGGATAAACCTTTAGTATTTTTGGTGACAGTTACTGTATGTAGACCTAGTGCTTAATCACTAATATTAATAACTTTTGCCTGTTTTTAGAAGATGTTGGTCACTCAGTCTCAGTAGCTCTCTCTCTCTCTCTCTCTCTCAGTAAAGTGATGTTTGTTTGAAGCCTTATTGTGGCAGTTGCGGAAACAGAAAATTGCCTGACTTTCAAAAGTGAATAAAATATTTTGTATAGATTTTAAATTCAGGGGCCTACTGTATGTAAAATCTATACAAAATATTTTGTATAGATTTTAAATACAGTAGGCCCCTGAATTAGTACAGTAGGCCCCTGAATTTAAAATCTATACAAAATATTTTGTATAGATTTTAAATTCAGGGGCCTACTGTACTGTAGGTTCTGATTATGAATCATACTCCAATTATACACACTGTACCATGATGGAGGTTAGAACTAATAAAGTATAATGTGTATCCTATAATGGATATCACTGCAACACTGTAATGTACTGTCTGCACAACATTTAATTTGAAGCTGTTTTGAAAACTAAAAAAAAGAAACAGGATTGGAACTGATAATTCACTTGATAAAATAAAAAAAACCTGCTAATATATTATCTTAGCTAGAGTACATTATGTACATCGTACTCTTATTTTAATAACTTTGAATGGAAATAACAAATTTAAATTTGAGTAAGAATGTTTTATGTACTGTACATTTACTACTAATTCATTCTTTGCCTAAAGACAGAGACAGCAAAATCACCTTAAGGCCTGTTTATACTTCACTGATAACGATAAAAAAGTTAAAAAGCAATGGTTCATATAGAAAATAAAAGAAATAAGAGAAGTTTTTACACTAGAACGATTCGATAACGATTTATGAGTTATGCAATAGCAAAATATTTTGACAAATCAAATCAGATGACGTCATAGTCATGGAAAAACATTAAAATCTTAGTATAGCAACGATTTTATCGTTTTCCAGGATTATGACGTCATCTGATTTGATTTGTTAAGATAGTTTGTTATCGTGTACACGATAAACCGTTATGGAATCGTCCTGGTGTAAAAACTCTTATTTCCTTTATTTTCTATATGAACAATCGCTTTTTAGTTTTTTTTTTTTTTTTATCGTTATCGTTGAAGTATAAACAGGACTTAATAAAGGACAATTTAAACAAAAATAGCATTTTGCATATTTAAATGACAGATTTTTCCCCTGCCCCTGATTTAAAAAAAAAATTTTGACCTGTATAGTGTGAGTTTTCAATCACTTATTTTCGAAATGCCAAGGACTATGAAATACATTTTCGAAATGCAAAGGACTATGAAATGCATATTTCTCTCAGTTCTGTTTTAAAGAATTTTTTTTGTATCTTTCAGCAATTGTGGAACTCCAAAAACAGTTAATGCCAACAAGCCATTGTGATTCAATATTTTGAACTTGATTTGTTGAATTGCAGAATTCATATTATATTAAATTCTAGTAAGATTCTTCATTTACCTTGTCACCGGAGAAGAAAATGCATGATTATGGAGAGATGCTGCTTCAATACACAAAGATTGTTGGTTTATATGCACGCCTGACGCAAACGATTCTTGAATATGGTACTATACTATAAACTCTAGTGATGCTTTAATATAATAGCCTTATAATTATCGACAAAAATGCTGATATAAACAGAACTGTAAGCGTAACAGTTAAGGCTTAAGCCAAATGATATGTGAAGGGGTATGCAAGTGCCTACCCCATGAAGTACAGCTGATGTTTTTAATTAAAAGGAATTATGGTTTGTATAACTTAAACTCAGTGTATTTTGTAGGTCTACAGGAGTCAATATAAACCATTGTTATTTTACAAGACGGAGCTGGGACCAATTGAAGACCAGATAGAATTGGGACCAGCAGCTGAAGACAAGTTCAATCTGGGACCAGCTAAAGACCATTTGGAACTTGGATCAGTTGAATAGTTGTGAAAAATACAATACAGTACCCAAAGAAATTTAGTGCCCCCCCCCCCTTACATTTCAATTCCTATTCAGCCCTGGAAAAAACCAGATATAGCCCAGCGTGGGCCCGTAAATTATTTTGGACAAAACCCACATGGGTCCCAAATAAAACCATAATGAAAACCCAAGGGGCCCAAATATATTCTTTAACGGGCCTATGAACTTTATGGGACCCTTATGGACTTTGGGTGCACAGGCAGCTCATTCCTGTATGGGCCAATTTATAGTGGCCCCTTACATTTCAATCCTCAAAAAACCCAGATATAGCCCATAAAGACCCCATGAAATAATTTGGTAAAACCCATATTGGTCCCAAATGAAACCATAATGCAAAAATAAGGGGCCCAAATATATTCTTTTTAATGGGCCCATAAATTAATTTGGGCCAACTTTATGGGACCCATATGGATTTAGGGTGCACAGGCAGCTCTTTCCCATATGGCCCAATTTATAGGGTCCCCTTACATTTCAACCCGATTCAACCCCTAAAAACCCAGATAGAGCCCACAATGGCCCCATGAATTAACTTGGACAAACCCATACGGGTCCCAAATGAAACCACAATTCAAACCTTATGGGACCCAAATATATCCTTTAAAGGGCCCACATTTGCATTTGAGCCAAACTTTATGGAACCCTTAAAGATTTAGGGTGCACAGGCAGCTTGATCCCATATAGGCCATGTAGGGGGCCCACATTTTGGCCCATGCATTTCCCATATTGGGCCCATGTTTGCTTGCTACCTGGGACTTTTCCACTATTTAAAAACTTATTAATTACAATAATTATTTTAGTAGTTTCATTCATCACAAATAAATATTATAGAATTGTATACAACATTATTATTTTTTTTATATTCAAAATATTTTATCTGAGACTTACAATCTCCTACTATCTTGTGAACATCTGTCTAAAACCAATCGAATAAACCCAAATTTATGTAAAACTGTGAACAATTTGAATTCTTCTGGCATGTGATGTGATTTTGCGTAGTCCATTGATCTGTTTTCATAATAATGATGTTTTAATTGCGTACCGTCCGATGATGTGTAAAACGGATAGAAACCATACAAGGAGATATCATCGCATAACGATGCTGCCACAGTATAGAGAAAAAGACCTGACGACGGATTTGTTATGTTCCAGAGCCTGCACAAAAAAAAAATCAAAAAAAATCATGGTTATTAACATAGGGGGTAGGTATACTAACTACTGCTGCCGATGCTGCTGCCGCCGCCGCTGCTAATACTAATACTAATACAATACTGCAGCTACTAATAAGAGGCTTTTGATTGCACGACGATGGTAGCAGATTCTGGAACGCAATTTGGCCAAATCTGTGTATGCAGAGAACGTAGGACGCGAGGGAGGACGGTCACGCATGTGAGTGATTCCGTTCTAGACTAGTGTCGCAAAAATCGAAAGCTTCCCAAAATTACTAATACAGTACTGCAAATTACTACTACTACAGTACTGCAGCTACAACTACTACAGTACTGTACAGCTACTACTAATAGCACAGCTACTACTATTGCTGTGGCTCCTGCTTGAAAAGAGTGGAGAAGGGCAGGGGCGGACTTTTGGAGGGTCTAAATCACATGACCTGAGAACACACATACACACACGACC
>NW_022698795.1:6837-7538 GCF_011630105.1 Anneissia japonica | reverse complement strand
CAATTTTAAATTAACACAAGAACGACGTAACGCAGAAATGAAATGGATAATCCGGTTAAAAACTCACGTTAAGGGTCTAAGTAAGGACTTAGGCTCTACATGTGATTATGCCTTCATACGCAATATTTCTCTATGAATACAGTATCTAACTATATATGCTATATTTTTCTTATGTACATTTTTTTTATTTTTTATATTCATTGATTTCTAAACTGTATTTTATTTGTCACCATGACATCATGCGTTATATTATTTAAACTCATACATATACCTTATATTTCTGCTATTTATTTTCTATTCCACAATTGTTTTAATTACATAGGACCTTATTAATCATACTATGTTTTATTTCCTGTTATTGTTTACTGTAGTTAAATAAGTCAACGTTAAGCTGGTTCAATGGCACCATCAATAAACTATCGCTTACATAATCATTTTGCCGACATCTTATCATGGTTTTAATTGTACAGTAATTAATTCGCCCATTAACTTGTCACGAACTTATATTTTGTGGTCCAATCAACTAATTGTATTGATAACTTGATTCTGGTTTTTTTTTTTTCTTTATGTATATGTAAGATCTCCCAAGTTTTCTCACTTTAACGTTGATGAAGATAGCAGGAGCTATCGAAATATCCGTTTGATTTTGTTATAGCTTAATAAATTTGTGTTCCGCAAGTCAACTTTCAATGATTGTACAC
>NW_022698795.1:0-6649 GCF_011630105.1 Anneissia japonica | reverse complement strand
ATATATATCTGTTCCGTTGTAATTTTAATTTTAAATTGTTTTGCATTATATGGCGGTTTGCTGTTTTCTGGGTTTTTCCCATTTGCCTTTCAAATATTATTAATTACTATGATTTCCAAGCTGCAACCTATAAGCTTTTCCAGCTTATCTACAGCTCTACTATGAGTGAGCGTTTCAGTCAGTTGTATGAGATAAAGTGCCTGGGGGTTAAATCACTTATATAGGTCTCCGTGGTCAAATGAATATGGCACTCACCCTGACCGCGAGAGATTGTATCGATTCCCGCCAGTGACACTACTTTTCAAAAAAACTTTCGTTGAAGGGCATTATTATTTATCTATTTGTTAAAATTGTGTTTACGGTGCTATGTAGCAAACATTATTTGAATTTTATTTAATATGATTTCTAAACTGCAACCTATAAACATTTCTAGCATTTCCACTATGTGTGAGCGTTTTAGTCAGTTTAATGAGAGAAAGTGTATGGGTGTTAAATATACACGTATATACTATAATACGTCTCCGTAATCAATGGATATGATACTTACTCTGATAGCGAGAGGCTACAGGTTCGAATCCCGCCAAACATTTTTTTTTTCTTTCATACAACTGATTAAAAATGAGCTTTTCGTTGAAGGGCTACGATTATGTCAACTTGTTGCTATGTGAGCACTGTTATTATTATTTATCCATTTGTTTATATTGTGTTTACGGTGCTATGCAGCAAACCTTACATAGGCCTATATATATAATAAGTGTATATATATATATGTATATATATATATATATATATATATATATATATATATAGGATATAAGTGTGTGTGTGTGTGAGTTTTTCAGTCAATTTCAGTCACTATATATGTGTGAGCCCTCAAGTTGTAATGAGAACTAGTGGTCTTCAGTTCGTAATGATATCGTACAGTCCTATGTAATATTCTAAGTGGTCGAGATATCGAGACATTGCATGTTCGATTCCCACCAGAAAGTGGAAGGAGAGTTTAATGTTTATTTCTATGTTGTATTATAATTCATTTAAAAAGTAAATTTTTGAAGATCCCGTTTTGTCGTTTAATGCTGAAGGAGAGGGTGTAGGAGTCTGAGCGCTTCACATTACCGTATTATACCCCGGTCATTGGATTAAACGCCTATAGAACACAAACCAAGCTCCCTGAGGCAGTATTCCATAACGTTGCAGCAGCTACATCAGCACATTTTGGCATTTAACCCTACCAGGTACCCATTTATGCAGATAAAATACCTTTCCCAAGTGGAATGCACAACTGGGGAATTGAAACCCGGACCTTAAGGTTGGGAAACCAAACAGTTCCTACTGCGCCAAACCACTTCTACGATATTAGATAGATATTATCGATAATATACCGCTAATACCTTTCAATACTGCTTCCAATCGACGTGAAAGGGTATGCAGTCTTTGGATTTATGTTGTGTTTTTGCAGCTGCGATAATATTCCGAGATAAGTTTCCTTCGATGTTTTACAAAGTTTGGAGAGCCAAATTATTGATTGGCCATAAACTTTAAACCTTTTCAACATTTCTTCAAAACATGGATTCGATGAATTTTCTAAACAAGAGGTGGCAGTCCGTGAAAGTTGAAGATTTAATGAAACAAAGTCGTGTCTGTATCCAACGTCTTTTTCGAATCCTAAAATTGGCGCGATGTTCGAACGCAATACAAACTCATGTGAATCGATTTCGCATCCACAAGAGCTATTGAGTAGGATGCCAGAATTTCCAATGACTGCACAAGACCGTTTTTTCGGAACTGTCGAAAATATCTTTGGAGCTTCTTTCCATTTTGCATTTTGAATCAAAGTAATTGACAGCGCTTTAAAGTCATCTCTTGATTGTTCTTGATTTTTTCTCCTCTTTATTCGTCGCCTTCGTAGTATCGTTTTTAGTTTCTTCTTTTTCATTGTTTGATTTTCAATCAAAATGACAAGTTTGTGTGGAAGAAAACGTCTCAACGAGTACAATCTAAAAATAGAATTGATAATTAATTAATGCATAGCAAACCAACAATAAAAAAAAAACTCCTGTCGTCCCATTACTTTATCTAGTATCATCCTTTTCATCTCGTCTCAGTGGCCATAGCCCAGCAAACACAACACGCTAATAAGAAAAACAACGTTAGCAAAACGTTGTAACAACGTTACTTATAAAATTCTAATAGGTCTACAATTACCGTTGTAAACTGCAAGTTTATAATCGTATTAACGTTAATAATACATAAATTGAAATTTGTTAACTGGGAAACTTGTACACTTTCAGTTGATCTAACTTTATATATAGAACAAATGTGATTTTTAAAACTTTTTTCAATTCTAAATATTGTGCCAATATGTAGAAAGTAATAATGAAGCGCCATGATACGTGTTATCACATCACACAGGTACAGGTACTACATCACACAGGTACTACGTTTTTGTCCGTTTACGTAAAAGTGTTATAAAATAAAGATCTGTCTATGTTTATTGTCTACTTACGTTTTCTCGATTGCTGAATAACTAATGTTAAAATCTTAACTATCAGACTAATTAAACTGTTTAGACGTCCAGTAGTTTCTACAGAATAATTTGTTTACAATATTGTTTTGATTTGATTTGACTTATTCAATTTAGGCAATAAAATGACGTTACAATACACATAGATACGAAATGAATATTAAAAGAATACAAATTCCGAGGATTGTCAAAGGCAAACTGAATCACTGTTAAATACTCGCCTTTAACAGAATTTAACTTAAATCTATATCAATAATTAAAATATAATAATTAAGTATTTACCAAATCAAAATTAAATAAATTATAAGATTAGGCGGGAAGGAAAATAATGTTGAAAACTTTCCAAAAATAACACGGTCTAGCAAACAATCCGGGCCGGGGGCCCGGGGGCTCACTCTTAATTATTTCTATACGGGTAGGTGCTGCATTTAAGAGGGTATTTTTGAGGACTTGGTAGCACAAGTGTATGAATTTATGGAAGAGTTTCATCATGTATAGGGTATATTTGTGAGGACTTGGTAGCACATGTGTGGGAAATACCAGGTAAAATTGGTAGTTAAAGTGTCCTGCCCCGTCCCGTATCATCAAAGCAGTATGATTTTTCTCACGATTTGTTTTTCTAAATCTGTGCCAAACCTACAGTAGAGATCGCGAACGGACATAACTACGGTCTTATTCGCCATCGGAAACCAGAACAAGTTTAATTTGTTAGGTTAAATGGTCGTAATAGTAGTTCAACCGATACTGGATTTTGGTAAATGGTAGTTCAAGTCCCTAATTATTTTCAGTAGAATAGGTAGCGCAAGTGTCTCATGTCTTGGAGTGGCTACTGCACACCCCCGTAAGGTTGGTATGCAAGTGAACCCCAGGGGCCGGGGGACGGGAGGGGGTATTGGTTGCTAAGTGTTACACCATCAGTAAACTCATTTGATCACTAGTAAAACTATTTTAGTGATTTATTTATTTGGATTTTAGTGATTTATTTCGCTGCTGCAGTGCTTTGGGAGAGTGAGGGTCTCTGTCCACTCCTCTCTTCCCCAACCACGCATGCTGGATTTGCTACAGCAGGGCTTCAGTATCTAATAACGAATGTCGGAAAACAATTATACAAGTTTGTGTGGAAGCAGACGTCTCAAAGAGCACAATCTCATAATAGAATTGATAATCAACTATTGCATAGCGAATCAGCAATCATAAACTTCTGTTGTACCATTACTTTATCTAGTATCATCATTTTCATCTCGTGCCAGTGGTCATAGCCCAGCTAGCAAACGCAACAAGTTAATTAGGAAAACAACGTTAGCAAAACGTTGCAACAACGTTACTTATAAAATTATAATAGGTCAACAATTACCGTTGTAAACTGCAACTTTATAATCGTATTAACGTTATTACCTCCGCTAATGAAGTTAGCAGGAGGTTATGTTTTTGCCCCTGTTTATTTATTTATTTGTCTGTCGGCATATTTGTTGTGAACAGCCACAGCCCATAGTTTTTATCCGAAATTCATCAAACTTGGCGACAATATTCCTTTACCTAAGATCTAGAGCTGATTACATTTTGAAGGGTCAGGGTCTAAAGCAGGGGTGGGCATAAAACAGTGGTGGCGCCAGTGGAGGCCAGGGCCCCTCCCCCCCCCCCGTCGGGGAGAAAAGCACAATTCGTCAGGAAGAAAAAGAATTATATGTATTTTCTATATATCAGTAAACTATAAAATAGATTAAATAAGCCTTTGAAATCCATAAAAATGTCAAAACACCCACGACCACATTCGAAACCTTTTAATCGAAGCTAGACCACGCCCACTTTGCTTTCATCTGGGAAATCTGACTCCTCGTCGAGGGATCGGCCCCTGGTCGGGAACCTTTGCCCCCCGTTGGGTAAATCCTGGCGCCACCCCTGGCATAAAAATCGGTCGGAGGGCCAAATTGAATATTCGATTTAACACCGAGTGCGCACCCAAACTTTGAAGTTTCGAGTGACCTTCCAAAACCTCCAAGCACTGCATTTAAACCACTTTATTCTGAGTTTAATGTTTAATGTTACTGTTTACATATGATCGGTTTCAGGCCACGAAACACAGCCGTCGGCCCGCACTTTGTCCACCTGTGGTCTAAGGTCAAGGTCACACTCAACGAAAAACTATTTTTTTTATTTATTGTCGACAGTCCATAGTTTTAATTACAAACTTGTCAAACCAAAGATCTCATTACCTACGCCAACGAAGTTGGCAGGAGGTTATGTTTTAGACCTTGCTTATAATGTTATTTACTTACTTACTTATTTATTTATTTATTTGCCTGTCGGCATACTTGTTGTGAGCAACCTACAGCCCATAGTTTTTATTAGAAATTCGTCAAATTTGGCTACAATGTTCCTTCACCTAAGATCTAGATCTGATAAGATTTTGAAGGGTCAGGGACAAAGGTCAAGGTCACAATCAACGACAAACTCTTTTTTTTATTTATTTGTCTTTAGGCGATAGATAGTCACGAACTTGTCAAACTTGGTCACAATGTTCCATGACCAAATATCTCAAAGTATGTGAATGTTGAAGGGTAGGTCAAGGCCACAATCAACAATCATCGATTTTCTGAAACAGTTTTTATGAGAAATTTGTCGAACTTGGTCACAATGTTCCTTAACCAAAGATCTGAAAGTGACTAAATTTTTAAGGTTCAGGGTCAAAGATCAAGGACACAATGATCGAAAAACTATTTAAGTTAAGTATAACTGTCTCCTGTATGGACGTGTGTGGGTGGGTGTGTGTGTGTGTGTGTGTGAGGTGGGCTTGTCTGTAAAGTGTAAACAAACTTATGACCATTAATTTCAAAGTTATATAATTATGTGAAAACAGTTTGGTGTAGTGGTTATAAGAGTGTTTTCCACACTACCAGCTCCGGGTTCTAATTCCATGGAAACTACTTGTTCTTTTATTTTTTTTAATGGGGATATTAATGCGAGGGAAATTTATACTGAGGAGAATCATAATGTGGGCGGAGGTACAGTTTGCACTCTCCGTGTGCCCTCTAGTTAATACATAAATTTCTTTGCTAGGAAACTTGTACACTTTCAATTGATCTAACTACATTTATATATGAAAAATATAAGCGACTTTTGAACCCTTTTTCAATTCTAAATATTATGCCAATATATCGATGGTAATAATGAAGCGCCATAAGTGTTATAACATTACACAGGTTTACTACGTTTTTTCTCCGTTTACGCAAAAGGGTTCTAAAATAAAGATCTGTCTATGTTTAAAATTCTACTTACGCTTTCTTGATTGCTGAATAACTAGTGTTGAAATCGTAATTATCAGACACATTAAACTGTTTAGACGTCCAGTAGTTTCTACAAAATAATTTGTTTACAATATTGTTTTGATTTGATTTGATGTATTCAATTTAGGCAATAAAATGACGTTACAATACACGTAGACACGAAATGAATATTAAAAGAATACGAATTCCAAGGCATGTCAATACTCTCCTTTAATATAAATCTATATAAATAATTGAAATATAATAATTAAGTATTTACAAAATAAAAAAAATGTAAGATTAGGCGGGAAAATAATGTTAAAAACTTTCAAAAAATAACACGGTCTAAAAATCAATATATTGGTTTCCGGGCGGGGGGAGGGGTGCTCATTTGTTCACTAGGAATAGCGTCAACTACCTACTAAATTTTTTCCTGGACTTTTGAGGCAGTGTCGATTGGTGGCGCTATAGGTTTCGGCAATAAAATCATGAATATTAATTTTCAGAGCGGTTTTGATACCTGCGATGCGAGATAAGCAACGCTCCAGTATGTTTAGTGTCTTTTTGAGATGGGGTGATGCCAGTATAATAGAAAACAAGTCCCACTGGTTACGAGAAATCAACTATGTTTATTATAGGCCAGTTTATTCGTAGTCATCATTATCATTAGGCCTATCGTCACCATTATTTAATTATTGTCATCGTTTTTCATGAATTACGTAGGCCTATCTGTACCTATATATTGTACTTGTGCATTTTGAACGTCAAGTAAACACACTTCATTTCGTACAATTACCCGTGACTGAGTGAATTTTGAAAAAAAAAGGGAAAAAAAAGGCCCAGACCTATGCAGTTTTTTTTT
>NW_022698794.1:0-749 GCF_011630105.1 Anneissia japonica | reverse complement strand
AGTAAGGACTTTTATGCAATCAACAAAATAAATGCATTGGTTTAGTTACAAGATACATGCTACAATCATGTGCCCAAAATCCAGGATGTATTTTTTTTCTTTGTCTGAAGTTTTAATTGTTTAGTGTTGTGTTACTCAGTCCTGAATTTTCTTTCCATCAGCAATTATGTTATTTTTTTCAGCAACATGTGAACAAAAAACACTCCAGAAACTTTATTCCCATTTCAAGCCTAGGAGATTTATCCAGTCCAGAGCGAAACTCAAGTCAAGAAGAGTACCTTGATCTTCTATCATAGAAGACATTTTTTGCCAGCACTTCCAGGTACGCAGTACTGTACTGTATATCTAGTTCTAATTAGTAAATGTAAACGACTACATTCAAATTTAATTTATCATCATCATCTGGTAGATTGTTTTTTCTTGGGTAGATATTATGTATGTTAATTATTGCCATGAATTTGTTATAAATTATCAGTTTTGTCTATCACTCTCTTAACAATTATTATAGTGACCAAGATTTCACTACATTTTGTTCTGCAGTTTTCATGATAGTTATAAGGCCCTTTTGTTGCTTGCTAAAATAACATGGCTCTTAATAGGGTAGGACTACGATTATCTTATGTATTTATTGCCTTGGGAAAAAATGGGATAATACAGTAAGTTGATGTGCATCCAGAGGTGACAGAACTAGGGGATGCTGTGTTATGGAGAGTAATGTGTGACCGGTGGTCTGCATCAGTTGGTTGTTA
>NW_022698793.1:0-766 GCF_011630105.1 Anneissia japonica | reverse complement strand
GCGTATCAATTTTGTCATGGTAAGGAATACAATGTAATGCTTATAACAGGAAAATTCACTGTACAAGTTTGTCAATGGATCTGTGACTGTTTATACAATAGCGTTTTATTAAACAACGATTACGATTTATCTCAATTCAGCAAAAATATAGTTCCCAGACCGTCATCAATAATTGTGAAAACAAAGACAATAAATGACATTTTAAACTAAATTTTCAATGAAATTATTATATTTACTTGCGTTAAATAAACAAGTAATATACACACAAACACATACGCTCACACGTACATTTATTAATCATAGGCCTATATATATATATATATATATATATATATATACTGTATATATATACTATATATATATATATATATATATGCATGTATACATGTGTCCGATGATAACCTATAATCGAAAGTGCTATTACAATAAATATTATATTTTGAGGCAGATACATATCCTCTTGCTTGGTTTCATTTATATGATAGATGGCTATATAGGAACCTTTATTCTATTTAACATTGGTTATTAATAGTACAAGTATGTGGCATTACCCGGATTTTAGTCTCCTCTGTAAAGCGCCCTCTACACAACACTGGAAGCTAATACAGCAACTTGTTTTACAGTAAAGCTTTGTCCACGGTATCAGAGTTTATGTGACAAATAACTGTGACATGCTTATGCGTTGGGTGTAATATCACATCATCTTTATGTCCATATGGCAACATTACACAAATTTGTCACATAAAATTTAATAGTGTGGACAGAG
>NW_022698792.1:0-522 GCF_011630105.1 Anneissia japonica | reverse complement strand
CCTACATAGCACCACAACTTTTCTTTGTTTTAAACCTTTGGCACGCGCTCTTTTATTTTCTTCTTTTTATCGCGTTTGTAACACTAGCAATAAAAATTGCAGGCAACGTTTTCTGAGCTTTTGGTAAGGTAAGGTATTATTATGACCTTGCAACCGTCCTTTTTAGACACCCATCTATCGGATTGCTTAGCACCCCTGCTCCTCTTGGGTTGAGCAAATCTTGGAGTCCCTACTATATGGATACGCAATAATTTGGGGTTAATTTTAATGCCAATGACAAGAAATTACCTTCCCATTGACTAGAAAGCAAAACAATCAATACGCCAAACCGCTTCCATGTGGAACCCACGTGCACAAAACTTTGACTTTATTAATATTGTTGATACTAATTCTCTATCTTTTATGTTAATACATTTATTATAAAACTATCCACTACTTACCTTAAATGATCCTAATGTCCACCATAGTTACCGACTTGGCGTAAGAACACCGTCACTGGACATGTTTGAGCATTGTTGCCAA
>NW_022698791.1:0-964 GCF_011630105.1 Anneissia japonica | reverse complement strand
TTTTATAAAGCCTGTAAATATTTTGCCATATGCTATATTTTTATGTCTTTATTGAATACAGTGATCTTGTAAACTTGGCAGAAAGTAAAATTTTAATTTTCTTTGCAGATGCTGGTGATGTATATGTGTGGGGATATGGAATCCTAGGCAAGGGGCCTAAGCTGTCTGAGAGCATTCATCCGGAGCATATCCCTCCAATTCTCTTTGGTCGTAAAATTTTAAAAGAGCATGTGAAAGTCACTCAGATACACTGTGGAATGCATCACTTTGCTGCTTTAACAAGTAAGGTCCTGTCCACACTATCAAATGTTATTTGACAAAAACATGTGACATGCCTAAATATGATCATGATGACATCACATCAGACAACAGTTTTGTCAAAGAAAAATTGAAAATTACTTTAAAACAGTACTGTACATGTTTGAGAGAGCAGCTGAGGTCAGTTTGTTAAAACGGGTGGTAGCCACTGTGTGTGCAATGAACCATGTTATCCTTTCACGCAGATGCCCCCTGGTTCAATTCCAAATCAGTACTCTTCATGTAATTCAGCTGGAAGCTAAAATGCAAGTTAGGCTAACATGCCATCTTTCAGGTGAATCACTGATCCCATGTGTAGTATGGACCTTGTTCCCCTTAAATTATGCAGTACTTACTTCGAAAGGAATAGTGCCATGTTGTACAGCCAAAATTCTCAACGAAAACGGCCCTTCTAGGAAAACCGTGAGGGCTGTCTTTGGTGTATGTCACTCCAAAACTATTTCTAACATATCTATGCTGTTAATGTACTGCCAAATATGTTGTATTTATGTATACAAGCCTGACAAGGTTTTAGTTTGTCAGATTTAACAAAAAATTATTAGTGTGTGTTTGTTTTAAATATTCAAACAAATATATTTATATTTAAATAAAATGAAATGATATTGTCTAATTGATCCATTATGTGATAAAAAAAAAAAAAAAAAAA
>NW_022698790.1:0-1053 GCF_011630105.1 Anneissia japonica | reverse complement strand
CAATTATTACCCAATTTAATAAAGACAAAATGTTACTTGGGATGCTTGGTAAATGTCGCACAGACATCCCAAGGTAATCCTACTGGGGTAACTACAATTTCATTTCATTTCATTCTGGTTTATTATTAAAACAATAACATTTGTGGCAAGGACAAGCCAAACCAGTCACTCATTGCAAAAACTGATTTTTAGTTCCTATGCATGTAATGCAATAGGAACTATTGTAATCACTCTTAGTCACATTTCTTTTGTTTTTTATTGTGTGTAGTGTGTGTGTGTGTAGACATTTATGCAAATGCGCATGCGTCAAAGAAAAGTTTTCCGACATTTTGTTTTACATCGTGATGGGAAGATCGATGTGAAGTTTCTGCAGAGTTCAGTCAGGACTCACGCTAACCGACCGGAAAGTCAGCATGGATGAAACTATTTTGGTTTTACGGCAAAAAAATGCAACTGCCGTAGGCATAGGTATTTTGAAGAAGGCCTAAAATAAAACTAAAATGTTTTAATACTTGCTGAAATACATCGTTTTTTCATTTAGATCTCCATTTTTCACTACGTATGAGTAGTCATATGAAGGTACTATATCCCTGACAGTTGGCTGTGCAGCAATGTACCTTTTGAATGCAAATTGAAAACAGGTGAAAATATAAAGGCAGCCGACTGTCGGGTACATAACGACTATCTAGCTTTCCACAAAAACATGAGGCCTAAGCTAGGCCTAGTTCAGTATTACTGCGATGCGAGGGTAGTTAGATCGTTCAATCAATGTTATCGTGTTATCGTGTTGTCGTCTAATACAATTAAATAATGTGTGTAATATTTAAGAATGCACCACGTTGGTCGCTTTCTTTGTTATGCGGTAGTAGTATACGTAGAAGAGTGACGACATCAAGCTAAGCCTAGCCCAGGGCCTAGATCGTGTACGTTCTTGATAATCGTAATGAAAACGTCGGGTGACAGACGATTGGGCCCAACTGGTGTGGACAATCGGACCCAAGATAGCTTCAAATAAATTGTAGTCCTAGTAGGCCACTGCCACCACCCCCACTC
>NW_022698789.1:0-590 GCF_011630105.1 Anneissia japonica | reverse complement strand
GCAACCGAAACCGAAGATAGCATTTCGGACGATAACGTTCGAGTCGGATTCGACGCTCTAACCGCTAGAATCGAGGACGGCCAGCGGCAATTCGAATCGGCCCAGCAAGTCATCGACGATCTTCAGACAAAGTTGAACGCGCGAGATAATGAATTGTTGATCGCGAGAACGGAATTGATAAAACTTTCCACCGAGACGAAAGGTCTCGAACGTCTGTTGGAAATGTCGCAGAAGCGGCACGAGAAATTGACCGCGCAGGCCGAATCCGATAT
The DNA here is from genome assembly GCF_011630105.1 of Anneissia japonica. Taxonomy (NCBI): domain Eukaryota; kingdom Metazoa; phylum Echinodermata; class Crinoidea; order Comatulida; family Comatulidae; genus Anneissia; species Anneissia japonica. The sequence continues at coordinate 318 of NW_022698789.1, read as the reverse complement.
TAGATCGTATCAGGAAAAGACAGCTGATCTGACCGACCGGATCGAAAGCGTTCACGCCAAGGAGATATCGTCTTTGAGCGAAACGATAGACGAACTGAAGGGACGGTTGGACGAGGCCACCAAGGCACGAAAACCCGACGACAACATGCTGCTGAAGGAAGCGAACCGATTGAGAGAATCGGCGAAGACGACTGAATCCCAACTGCGACGTTTGCAACAACAGCTGGATTCCAAGAGCCAAGAGTTTGAAATTGAGAAACGCGAGAGAAAAGAAACGGAGGCGAGACTGGCCGCCGAAATCGGCCGAACGCACGAGAA
>NW_022698788.1:0-1016 GCF_011630105.1 Anneissia japonica | reverse complement strand
TCCCGTGCCGGGAATCGAACCCGGGCCGCGTGGGTGAAAACCACGAATCCTAACCACTAGACCACCAAGGAGTGGCTTATACATCCTTTTTGTAGATTTTGATTGCAGTTGCAGAAAACGACGAAAACAGGGTAACCGACAAGAAATCATGATATTTCTTGTGTTCTCAAAGTTTGATGTTATTAAATAATCGAAACGCATTTAATTTCGGAAAATGATATAATTTTAAAAGTATGGATTTGTTGTAAAATGAAAAAACAAACAACGATTAGAAGAGCGAGGTTTCGATACTCGGACCTCTGGTATATGGGCACAGCACGCTTCCGCTGCGCCACTCTGCTTTTCACTGTGAGATGACGTTCATCTGGTAAAAAATATTATAATTTTAACTTAAAGCGTTATTTAATTTTAATTTCATTACCTAATTTCTCAGTTTTGTTTTAGTTATTTTAAAGTTTGTATTAATTATATTTTATTAGTATTAATTTTACAGTAATTAAGTGACACATTGTAATATATTCAAGTTTAACGCACCACCCTTTAGTGCCTCCGATCTAAAGGCGTCTATGTTCAAAAAGAAATTAAATAAAAAATAAATAAATTGGACATTATTATATAGCTTATATTAATTTAAGAAAGTATAATACATACTCCAAGTATTGAAATACACGCCATCGTGTTGGGATTCAATATTTCGACATTAATTATGTCATCATCAGGAATGAAAAAATTATCCATATTAGCAAGCTTATATGCACTAGTACCAAAAGTGTTTAACCAATCAAAACATTACCTCTAGTAGGTGACATAGCAGTGAAAAGATCAAAGCATTCTTACTCTAATGATCAAAGATACCTACAAAAACAAAGAAAGCTCTTTTGAAGCTCTGAGCCCATTGTTAAGCAAAGGGTGTAGTCTACGTATAGCGAACGCTTCTTTAAACAATAGGATGGACCAGTTTCGGGAGCTGTCAATAATGTTAGTACTAGAAAATATTAAACCTAATTTATTACTTA
>NW_022698787.1:0-3369 GCF_011630105.1 Anneissia japonica | reverse complement strand
AAAAAAAAAAAAAAAAAAAAAAAAAATGGAGATAAAAAGAAAATTATATTCACAATTTTAAGTCTGTGAGTGCCATTTCCGGCCATTTAGACGTGCCATAATAATACATTTTCTTATGTCAGCCCCACAAGGGCAATAGCATAATGTGTGTCTGAAATCGACTGTAGGACATATCATAATATATCTAGTGGCAGAATAAAGAGTTCGGGGTTGGGGTTGCTACCGGCCTGGAGCATGCCGGCCCGACTGGAGATAAAAAGAAAATCATATTCAGAATTTTATGTCTGTGAAGTGCCATTTCCGACCATCTAATGGTGCCATATTCATAAATGCACCTCAGCCCCAACCATGGTGGGCCTGAGGTGGTATACTCTCCAACAGTGAAAGTCTCTCCCTGGCCTTAACTTTCTGGGTCCATATTATATCATTTAGGCCTATTCGTCATTAAAAAACATTTAGAATAACAATGCACATCTAAAATCCCACGATGGAATTGGTGACCAGGAAGAAAAATGGGCCCCCAGTTTAAGAAATTCACAGGGCCCCCGGCTGCTTCGTTACGCCACTGTATGGAATATTCTCCCAGGGAGATGGATGCATGAAAAGCATTAAGACTTTGGTAGTATATACATTTTATAAGACCAACATATTAGTGTTCATATCAGCACTACATATGCATAGTTCTATAAGATAAAAATAATTTGCTTTCAGCATATTGTTCAACTAAACATGATAATGTTCTATGCTGATGATAATGAAGCTATTATTTCTAAATGGCCAAGGTTACAAATGAAATTTAGAGTGAATGTAATCAACATTTGGGATTTTGAAATTGTGCATAATGTTCAGATTCAAATGTGCAATGCTATTAACATAAAATCTACAATGAACCAAGATTTGTGAAATACTATGTGACCATAATTGGAAACTGGGTATTTTATGTTGACTGTGCTTTTGATAAAATTAAAAACTATGAGTTGATTTATTACACAGGCAACTTCCATTGTTGATTTGAAGGCAGCTTTAAAAACTCACCTTTTTAACGTGTACTTTTCTTAAATTTTTTCTCCTGACATTTTCATTTATATTGTGAATCACATTGAGTCTTTAGCATAATGTGCTATATAAGCCAAAATTATTATTATTATTATTATTATTATTATTATTATTATTATTATTATTATTATTAATATTATTATTATTATTAATATTATTATTATTATCATTATTATTATTATCCACAGTCAAAAATTATTAATGAGTAGGTGAGTTGATCAATTTTATCCATAAAATTGAAACAAAATAATATATGTTTGTATGTTTCATTTCATCATTTTTGTTTTGTTTTTGTGAAGCACAAGGAGGCATCTTATGCTACAAGCTGATGCAATTTATTGTCCTTAAGGTGGAAATGTTACTTTTCAAAGTTAGGTATTACCATCTAAGCTATTAGTTTGCATTGTAGTTAGACATACAAATAGAGATGATCGGTAAACGTGTTTCTATATGTTATAATTGATAGTTTCCACCTTATAAGTTGAAAGGTACAAACTTATTTTGAGTTTTGATCAATGTACCACACCCAGAAACTCTTAATTGTATGTTAGACTTATTATTTTTATAAAAGCTTACAGCAATTGAATCAATCCCCTGGTATTCGTCTGATTCAATCATCAGTTCAGCATAATCAAAGTCATCAGTTTCCTGCAATAGAATACACAATAATAACAATTAAAGAAACAATATAACAATAACAATTAAGCAGCAACAGTTGAACAATAATAACAACAATACTAACAATACCAATAATAATCACAATACTAGCAATAATGATAATAATAAAGCCAATAATTTCAGCTTAATGTGGTATATTAACACTATTGTTAACATTATTGTATATCCGACGAACAACTAGGTTGTTAATTTAAAAGAATAATAATTTTCCTATCCAAATAATGCTATTTTGATTGCCAATCCCAAATATTGTGGTCTAAAAACACATTTAGGACCAAATTAAGCCATAAAAACTCTCCCCATGAACCCTAACAGGGATTTTTTTTATTCCGGGCAGTTGACCCGAGGTAATTTGTTGCCACCTTGGTTCGGACCCCTCCGTCAGACACCTCAAACCCCTTGTCAGCTAATTTCTGGCACCACCGCTGTCTGAGAGATAGACAACATTTTCTCACTATGAACTAAGTTTCTGTTAAATTTCTAGTCTTACTTAATGCAACTTATACCAATATTATTAGAAAATCTGTGGATGAACTTAAACCCAAAATAGTTCTATTGAAATTTCATTGTTACGTTTGTAATTTTTTTTTTTTTTTTTATTAAGTGCTGAAATTGAATGAATGAATTAACAAAATCAAATCAATATAAATCAATGTACTTTTTTTTTTATACAGAATTTTTATTCTGATTATTCAAATCGCCTGATAGTTTTAGGAAATGAACCATCAAGTTAAAATTTGAAAAAGTCATTCATGCTTACAATGACATTTGAGTCGTGTCCAAGGGCAATGAGAAAAGCAGTATTTGGCACATATAAATATACTGCAAAGATTAAAAGCTCAAGTAATATAGCTCTATAAATTGCATACGGATCGTTGGATCTGTTGCCAGCTGTTGTGTAATTATATATATGCCCGACTTCTGACATCGTTTTTGCGTGCATGGGAGTACGAAGTGGATAATTAAAGACATTTAGAGAAATTTATGAAAAAGCGAAATCCTGTGCTTTTAAGCAATATTATAATGACCTAACGTGAATATTTAAACTCAGATGCAAAATTTTATTTTCTAGAACACTTTTATCCATCTCAATTACACTGTCTTTGTTCAGGACAATAAAATTTAATATTTGAACTGTGTACTTCCATTTTTAGCTCTCAATTAAACTTTGTTCATCGTTCATAATTTTATTTATCTTAAGAGACTAATAGGTAACAAAGGGAACAGTTCCCTGTACAAAGTACTTACTGTATCAGAATAACATTTAAAAAATAGTAAATTAATTAATAGTAATATTGACATGTTATACTTAAGTTAATACTGTAATACAATAAAAAAAAAACATTTTTTTTAAAAATAATAGGTAAATAAATTAGCTAGCAATACATACATAATTAAGTAAATAATAAATGATGCAAGTGGCTTAGCGAAGGGGTTTGATAGTGGTTTTGAAAGAAGAGACAGAGGAGGATAAACATGGGAGTCTGTTCCAAATGATTGGAATATGATGAATTAATAAATAGTGAAGGTGGTGGTGGGGGGGGGGGGGGGGTAGGTGAAGTGTTGGATAGGGTTGACGTTTATTGAATGAAATATACTTTAGTGAATCAATTCCAATAATACCATTAATAATTG
>NW_022698786.1:0-1112 GCF_011630105.1 Anneissia japonica | reverse complement strand
TAAATACTAATTACATTATTTAATATTTTTAAAATGTGGTTTTTAAGGCGAAATCGCGCAAAAAAATATTTGTATCATTTGGCCTATGTTTTACACACAATAGTAAAATATTTCCAAATCGGGATTTTAGGCGACAATACTTTTTGTGAAAAATATCAATTTGATTGTCACCAATTTATTCAGTAAACTGTATTAAACAGAACAAATCCAAACATGACTATTTTTGTAAGTGTAAAATGTATTTTTTTTCACAATATTTCATATGAATTAGTGATAATGGCCAGAGCATAGGCTTTTTCTGTGTTGTAAAAAATGTCAAATAAATCATGAAATAAAAATCCCATTATTAACCCAACATGAAAAAAATCACAGTAATTGACTTTGAGTTATTTTTATGTTTTATGATGTGTACACATGCTGTGTGCTTGTCATGTTTAAAATGCAATGATATTTAATTCTACTCACCTCCTGGTGTTCTAAACACTCAACTGTTGCCGTTTCAATCATATTCTCAAATACGTCATCTGGAGCTTTCCTCCGCACAGCGTTCATTAATGGCGTGTAGCCGTTCTACGAAAACAAACATTACACTGAATTACGATACAGTTCATACAACTACCAATATTTTTTTTTACGAGTTTCATAATTTAAATCGTACGATGATTTCCCAATATCATTTAGGAATTATTATATCATAAACAGTTAAAAATATGTTTTATAATACACGCATTCATTTGAATTAATTTTATTAATTTTCTTTACGATAAAATTTTGGTCCATTTTTTCCTAATTATTAAGAGTTAAAATAAGAATTAAAAATGTTTAAAAAATGATATTAGCATGCCTATGTTTTGTCAGTACAGTATAGTAGGCCTTATGCCTTGTAAATTGTTCGTGCGTGAACTCTGTATTAACATTTTATAAATACAACAGAATACTTGACAACGGTGCGTGTAAAATTGTTTTAGAATTATTGTCTGTGTTTTTCCAAAGTGTGGTACACATAATTTTAACGATGTGTAGGCCTACTCATTAACTACAAAGAAAAGCACGAGTAAAATAAATACAACAGTTAATATATAAGAAGGAACAGTTGATAAATCATTTAGTAC
>NW_022698785.1:0-999 GCF_011630105.1 Anneissia japonica | reverse complement strand
AATCTGAGAAGATGTATTATTAAGATGTCATACAATATTGATCTTAAATGACCTATTTATGACCAAAATTATCTGACCATGTCACCACTTTTTTTTAAACTTTTGTGGGGGTAACCCACAATTTTTTCATCATTTTTATTTTAAATAAACACATACTGTACCAGGGTATACAATAAGAAATCCTGTCAAAAAATTATGAGATTTTGAATATTATAAATACAAAATATTATTTAAATTTCATGAAAGTAATGTCATCATAGTGTGAGCAAAACATTATTGCATATTCAATTATATATTATATATATATACTTATATACACATGCATATATATATACACCTACACACCCAACAAACACACAATACATACATATATATATAATGAATATATATATATATATATATGTATATATATGTGTATATATATATATATATATATATATATTAACTTTTGTGGGGGTAACCCACAATTTTTTCATCATTTTTAATTTAAATAAACACAAACTGTACCACGGTATACAATAAGAAATCCTGTCAAAAAATTATGAGATTTTGAATATTATAAATACAAAATATTTAAATTTCATGAAAGTAATGTCATCATAGTGTGAGCAAAACATTATTGCATATTCAATTATATATATATACTTATATACACATGCATATATACACATACTGTACACACTGTATATATACACATATATACATACATATATATACACTTACATATCCAACAAACACACAATATATATATATATATATATGTGTATATAATGAATATATATATATATATATATATTATACCATTCTTTTTGATATCAATTTATCATTTCACATTAAATACAATTTCTGATATCAGACTTTCAATATATAATGGAATATTATAAATACAAATACATGTCACTACTTTTGATGTTATTCTTTGACTATGCAGTAAAGTAAACATATTTAAAGGAACAAAACATGTTTTACATGGTGGTCACCTTGGAATTTAATATGGCT
>NW_022698784.1:0-732 GCF_011630105.1 Anneissia japonica | reverse complement strand
ATGATTCAAAATATATGTAACAGTTTTCATTTTTATTTACAATACGAAAACAAAATATATGTAAGAGAGAAAGAAAATGTTCACGTTCTGTACACTCGGATGCCGTCCGGAATTTGGCATTCCGACATCTTCATCTCGATCAAGCATCTGCACAGCGGACATCTCGCCGTCCGTCCGGAACAGGATAGACACATCAGTAGATGTTGGCAGGGGAGGGTGAACACGTCCGAGACCGCATCCAAGCACACCTTGCACGAGTCGGACTATTTCAGGGTTCTCAGCGATTGCCAATCGAAGTCCTCCGGACACAGTTCGCGGAGAACGTCGGCCACCAGATACGCCATCTCGCCCTTCGCCGGATGGGATCGGACCATGTCCTTTGCGATCGCCAGAACGTCAGCCACTCGATCTCGTTCCACTCGACCGGTCCCCAGAACGGCGGAGACCGAATCCTTCGTCGATGCACGGTCTTATTCTGTAAGAGAGACTGAGAATCCGTCAATCCGACGCTCGGCCACGGTTCGATGGTACGGGTCGTCTCCGTCGCAGTGGACCACGCATCTTCTCGATATCTGGAGCGGCATGTTTCCGATTATCAAGTAGTATTCGATCGCAACTTCGGAAGCGACGACGTCGGTCGGAGAATGTACCTGGTATTTTTGAACGGTAGACGAGATGTTTATCTCGTTCCTCAGCATGACCTCTTTCAGGCATTCGACAGTGTTCCGACTC
>NW_022698783.1:0-656 GCF_011630105.1 Anneissia japonica | reverse complement strand
ATGTTGATGCTTAAACGTTAAATAATACTTAGAATTAAAAATATGTTAATTTTTATATACTTGTTGATATTTTAATATTGGTAGTTGAAAATATGCTGATTTTTATACGTGTTGATTTTTTAATGTACTTATATGTACAGTAGTTCTTTTATGTACTTTGTTTTAGTGTATTAGCATTAATATGTTCAAATCTGCTCTGGAGAGGCACTGGTCAACCAATTTAAGGTAGTGTTGATGCTTTAATATTTTACATTTAATACTGTATGTTGGTTCTTTTTATTATAGTTATGAACAGAACAGGATGCCTTCCAGACTAGGAGCAGCAAAAAAAGCACGGTCCGTTGGCCGTGCATCAAAAGCTTCAAGCACGATTTCACGTAGAAGTCAACCTGCACGTCTGCGTCAGCCCCTACTAATGCCAGTCAATAACAGCAACTGGCCTGAATCATTTGGATTTTCAATTGGAGGTGATGCTCCTTCTTACATTACACATGTTAAGAAAGGCAGCCATGCCCAGTTAGCTGGGTTGCAGGGAGGTGATCAGCTTGTTGAATTGCATAATCATAATGTTACACAGATGTCTGCAGAAGGCATCAAAGCCCTTGCAAGACAGTGCCCAAATGTACCACCAAGTATTGTAGTTGTTTCGTGTGTGC
>NW_022698782.1:0-548 GCF_011630105.1 Anneissia japonica | reverse complement strand
GGTTAGAGTTAGGGTTAGGGTTAGGGTTAGGGTTAGAGTTAGAGTTAGGGTTAGGGTTAGGTAAAATGAGATAGGCTGAAACAAAGACTATTCCATTGAATATTTGAAGTTTTTCTGAAAAGTACTCGAAATATGGCGGAAAGTCAAAAATTTGCACTAAGTGCTCAACTCGGCGAGATAAGCACTTTTGTGCAAAAAGTGACAATGTTGAAAAGTTGAGTCAAAAATGTAATTTTTTTTTGTTAGATTAGGGTTAGGGTTAGTGTTAGTGTTAGGGTTAGAGTTAGGGTTAGGGTTAGGGTTAGAATTATAGTTAGGGTTAGGGTTAGGCAAAGTGAGATAGGCTGAAACAAAGACTATTCCATTAAAAGTTTAAAGTTTTTCGGAAAAGTACTCGTAATATGCGGAAAGTCAAAAATTTGCACTAAGTGCTCAACTCGGCGAGATAAGCACTTTTGTGCAAAAAGTGACAATGTTTTTAATAGTTGAGTCAAAAATGTAATTTTTTTTTCTTAGGTTAGGGTTAGGGTTAGTGTTAGGGTTAAGGT
>NW_022698781.1:0-625 GCF_011630105.1 Anneissia japonica | reverse complement strand
TAACCTTTATTTAAAAATATATCTTGTTTGTACTTTGTATTGAAATGCTAAAATGTACAATAATTCGGTTTTCAATTTCATAAGCGTTTATTTGTTTATATTTACTAATGTAGAAAAATTAAAGTAGTGTCATATGAAATTTCAGCCCTGAAACCTAGACTCAGAAATACCGGGATGGTGTCCGGCGGGGGATAGTTTACCTATTAATAAGTGTTTCTTGTTTTTGCTTAGTACAGCTTTAAATGTTATTACCTAAATGCACAATACCTCAGAAGCAAAGTGTAAATGGTCCCATCTTTCACTTAATTCCTGTCTTATTCTGAAGTTGATCTCCAGAACCACTGTCTGTGTCATAATCAGGTGTTTCAGTTGCATTCTAATATCTCTAATCATTATTAGATTCGACCATATCATACTATAAATAATAAGTCCATTTGGCGCCACTCTTATGGAATAACCTTCCAGTGCACATTCGATCTTCACCGTCTGTGGCTGTCTTTAGGTCTAACTTAAAGACTCATCTCTTTAACAAATTATCCCATTTTTATTCTTGTTTGTAATTTTTATTGTTGCAGTGTTTACTCATGTTTACTTTGCCACTGCTTCTTTTGATTTGTTTACTCGT
>NW_022698780.1:0-1087 GCF_011630105.1 Anneissia japonica | reverse complement strand
ACTGAACACGTCACTATGCAGTAGGCGACAGGCTTTGCCCTCTGTTTGTCTAGATACACTGGTGTTGGGAAAGGTACCGGTATATAGGGAAACATCCTTATTTAGACCTTGTTGTAACTTGTGTACCACAACACAAGTTTATGAACCATTTATTATTCCCTCTATGTAATATAAACCTGGTAAGAATGATTGCACTAATATTAACATTAAGTAAGCATAGGCCCTTATATGTTATTGATTTTTACAGTAAAAGACTTCAGTCCCGAGCAAGTTGTTTATAAATTAATTTGTTCGTGGTGTGAATTATTTGTTAAACAAACCAGGTAAACATTCAGCAAAATGACATTTGACCCGGGGTAAGTCCTCATACAATCAGACATTCTGTTTTCATTAACCGATTATACTTTATTGGTGTTCGTGAGAAGTTCTCTCATGGTTAAAATCAAGTAGGCCTATAAGAATTTAAGAAAGCTGTACATGATCGCTCATCGTCATCACGTTACACTTACTTTTCCTCGTGCACAGGCCTACAATAGACAGTTCTGGCAGAAACAATCCATATATTAAATGACATAATATGATGGATTTTTTTTTATTTGATATTTTACATGTACAATAATAATATTTTTAGTGGCTATATGGTCTAAAGAAAAACAAAACCGTCGAAAATGAAAACAATGTATTTAATGAATAAATAGACCTACAGAATAAGTAATTTTGTCATCATATATCAGTCACGCACCGTCACGGTCATACCAGTCAAGTTGTCTAATTGGTAATTCAGCAAAGCAGGATTGGGTAAGCCATTTTGAAACTCAATTCAGGTTTAACAATTTCACTGGTAATGTACGGAAAGAAATGGGGCTCAAAGTTATTATCATCATCGTAAAAGCCTTTGTAAATTGTCATCATTGTAAAATGATTATAAAAATGTATTTTTTTTTCAACTGTAACTACCAAAAGACTTTTATTAATGGTAGGTCTTTAAAAGTCTAACCTACTTTCGCCTGCTGTGTTATAGATATAGGCCTATAGGTATTTAGAAATGTAGGGAAAAAATTAACGGCCCCGGTAAAAATGGCCCCGA
>NW_022698779.1:0-713 GCF_011630105.1 Anneissia japonica | reverse complement strand
TCATAGGGTGAAAAATCCTTTGTGTATATTTCTCCTTAACGTCGTTAAAATTTCCCCTTAGCGGCAGTATTTTCGCCTTAAGGTATTATTTCTAACCCTTTCCATTGTTATCGTTTCCCCCTATGGTAGTATATAGAAAATGTAGAACTTGATATAATCACTCTACAGACTGATTCATGCTAATGCCATCTTCAGGAGTGATAGAATACAAGGATTGTGTGAGTGTATGAATGCTAAGGCAGGTGGAAATGCAAATGAGTTAATTGTTTTTAAGTAGGTATTTGTTGTTGTGCCTACATTTAGACAATAGCTTGGTTCTTTTGTTTGGTATTGACTGTTTGTCTGAATATATTATGTGAAGTTTTTCGGTTATGCATAGGTTGCAGCATTTTGTTTTTGGGGAGTAAGCCGATGCTCTGTCGATAATAGACCATTTAATATTGTAGAGTGTGTTGTCTTTTAATTTCCATACGTATTTGGAGAGTACAGTGCTGTTTCTGTGTTTGAGGGTGTTGAAAGTGTATTTGCGGTTTGTGTATCAGGTTTTGAACGGTGTGTCAGTGAGCCCGATGTAGCATTTTGTGTCATCATTTGAGTGGACAGTGGCTTTGTAGATGATGGATGAGGTGAGGCAAATTCCAGAGAGTGGACATTCATATTTTTCCTGCAATTGCAGAGTTTATCTGGCTGTTGTTGCTTAGCAACCAGAAGCA
>NW_022698778.1:0-559 GCF_011630105.1 Anneissia japonica | reverse complement strand
TTCTTAATTCAAATGGTAATATGATGACGTCACAATGTCCGATCAGCTAATATGATCTATAAAATCGTATCTACAACTCATGTACTTTCAGAATATGTAATAAATATTGGGGGTCACCTTTCATCCTATGGAGCTATAAGTGATTAAAAATATTCATGGTTTTATGCATACGTAAATGTTGACGCACGCGTACGCGCACGTTAAGTCGCGCGAACGGAAAATTAGGGTATATAACATTCAACCTTGACCTGAAGATTATGCTCACTTAATATGATTCAGAAATGACGAATGGTTAAGATGATATGGGCTCATCAAATATTTAAAGAAAGAAAAATGAGGGGGTCAGAAAAAACAATTTTTTTTACCATGATGACGTCATCAAAATGTAAAAAGATGTAAAATATATGAAAGAGAATTGTCTCAGCTATAACATACTAAAAGTTGGAAGACGATCGACCAAGGATAAGCGAGATACGCTCAAATGCGTATTTTCCAAAATGACGTCATAGCTATAAATCACTTTCTTTGAATTCAGACGCCAATATGATGACGTCACAAT
>NW_022698777.1:0-1284 GCF_011630105.1 Anneissia japonica | reverse complement strand
ACCCCTTCAAAATGAATGAGGTTATAAACTCTTATTTTCCAACTAGAAAGTCACAAACAGTGTAAGGACATGTTTGTTGGCTTCCTTCATCTTTTCAAACATCTTGGATTCTAGGAAGATATAGTTCTTTGCTTTATTATGATACTGAATGTTAAAAACATAGAAGGTGCCCAGTAGAAGGTGCCCAGTAGAAGAGCTAGAGCCAGTGGCCTTCGCAATTCTTCTCTGCGCTCTGAGACTTACTTGTATAGAGCGCTAAATAAAAACTTGCATATTATTATCATTATTATTCTCCTCCCCTCGGCAGCGAAGTAGAGTGGGATGACTTCTTTGAGGTTGCCTGACCTCAGCCGTGGAAAAATCAACTTCTGGATAATTTCGTCAATGGATTCATTCTCCTAAATGAAAATAAAAATTAATAACAAAAAATTAACAAATAACAGATACAGATTTTAAACTAAAAAAAAAACAAAAAAAAAAACACAAGCAAATTATTTACATGGACCATGTATGGGATTTATGGGCATGGCAATAACAATATTTTTTTTTGTATTATGTAACAACTTTCATTGCAAATGTAAACAAATACCATCTATCTGAGCTCTTCACTTTCAAGGCTGGGTATGTTTGTGATGTTTTTGATGCCACTTTTGATACTACACTAAGGGTCAAGTTGATTATGTCATTATTCCAAGGACTTATAACTGTTAGGAATCTGGCTGGTTTAAGCCATCTAACTTGAATTAGCCTTATGTGTGGTATTGTTATGCCAAGTTATTTTATAGGCATCAAGCTACTGTAATATCACTTCATATTTGTTGTAATTTCCAGTGGCGGATCCAGGAATACGAAATAGAAGGGCCCCGGAAGGGTACTTTCACAGATAGAAAATCTATACTACCTCAGCCCCACTAATTATACACATCTACCCACTATGGTTGGGGCTGAGGTAAGAAAATTTGTGATGGATGGAAATTGCACTTCCAGACATAAAATTTGAATATAATTATCTTTATATCACTATTTTTGTATGAACAATTTAGCGGTGGGGGCGAGCCGGCTGGGTCACCTTGGTTTCGCCACTGGGTACTTTAGCAGATGGAGGATCTATACCACCATGGTTGGGGCTGAGGTAAGAACATTTGTGATTATGGCACCTTTAGATGGTGGGAAATTACACTCTCAGTCTTAAAATTTGAATATAATTTTGCTTATATCACCATTAAAAAAAATTGAACAATTTAGCCCCCGCCCCCCTTGAATGCGTCACATATTTCCGAACAA
>NW_022698776.1:0-760 GCF_011630105.1 Anneissia japonica | reverse complement strand
CCCGCCCGGGAGGTAAGCCCCGACGAGTAGGAGGGTCGCTGCGGTGAGCGTTGAAGCGTAGGGCACGAGCCCGCGTGGAGCCGCCGTGGGTGCAGGTGGTAGTAGCAAATATTCAAGTGAGAGCCTTGAGGGCCGAGTGTGGAGAAGGGTTCCATGTGAACAGCCGTTGCACATGGGTCAGTCGATCCTAAGCTATAGGGTAGTTCCGTTCCGAGCGGTGGCGTAGGCCTCTCGTGGGTCGCGCCCCTTATGCGAAAGGGAATCGGGTCAATATTCCCGAACCCGAAGGCGGAAGTCGCTGCCTCGCGCAGCCAGTGCTGCAAAGCAAACGAACTCGGAGACGCTGGCGGGAGCCCCGGGAAGAGTTTTCTTTTCATTGTAAGGGTCGGGCGCCCTGGAATCGGTTCGCCCGGAGATAGGGGCTGCGGGCCCGTAAAGTACCGCGGCTCTTGCGGTGTCCGGTGCGCTTCCGCCGGCCCTTGAAAATCCGAGGGACACCGACTGATTTTCGCCTCGGCTCGTACCCATAACCGCAGCCGGTCTCCAAGGTGAATAGCCTCTGGCCGATAGAACAATGTAGGTAAGGGAAGTCGGCAAATTAGATCCGTAACTTCGGGAAAAGGATTTGCTCTAAGGGCTGGGTCGGTCGGGCCGGGGAGTGAAGCGGGACCGGGCGCGTGCCGTGACTGGGCGAGACCTGCTCTGCAGGGCGAGCCCGGACTAGTGCCGGGCCCATTCCGTGGACCTTCCTGGCTTGGCG
>NW_022698775.1:3581-7576 GCF_011630105.1 Anneissia japonica | reverse complement strand
CGCGATCCAAAAGCGGGGAACACATAGGTTTGTCGCGTCAAAGGGATCTGTTGCCGAGTGATCTCTCAATAATACCTCCATGGTAATACATACATGCGCCCATTCCTGGCCCTATTCATCTTGTGATTAGTCAATTCGTCGCTCACATCACGAACTAACACAATTCAATTCAATTGTGTTAGTTCGTGAAATCAAAAAAGCGCGTCAAAATACGCGCTGTTGTTGTTAAGGACTTTTTGTGTGGTAAAGAATGTTGTTACGGACTTTTTGTGTGGTAAAGAATACAAAATTGCTTGACAACCAATACGCACTCGTTTTGACGCGCTACTGTGATTTCACGAACTAACACAATCTACTTTGATTGTGTTAGTTCGTGATGTGAGCGACGAATTGTTGTAGCTTCATTGACACTCCGGAAAGGTCTCTGAATGATGAGCAATACAACTCGTGGGTTAATGAAAATATAAACGTGTTAATGGATGGTGGTGAGAGCAATGATTACATTATTCGACAGTAACATTTAAGTCGCATTGTTACTCAAACCCATCATAAAATTATTGACAAATACACACGTAAATAGGCCTACTTGTATTCATGTCGTGTTTGTTTAGCTGGGTACACGCACGTCGGCCGATGCAAAAAAAAAAAAAAAAAAAAAAAAAACGGCCAAGGAATCCATTTTCGCTCTCAGTGAGCGCTGGACGTCGTCCGCTGATTGTCGGCGGTTACTCGTCGCGTTAGCCAGCCATTGTCGTTGCAGTGTGTTTACAGTACATCTTATGTATTTTTGCAAGTTTTTTTGACATATGCTTGTATATATTAACAGCATGTAGCATAGTGCCAACGCCGCTACATGTGCGTTAGGTTCGTTTTAAATTAATGCAAAATTGTAAATAAACGAAGTACTCGAGGTTTTTCTTCCAAATGTGTGTTGTAATTTTTATCTATACTCTGGCTAGGATCATGTATTTGTTTTATTTCATTGATACAAAAACCACTTCAATAAACAGATGATACGAAGTGTCTTTTTGACATTGGCATTTCAATGAATCTTTCCGCTAAGCCCCGCTTCTTGGATATTAGGTAGTTTTCGCCGCACGACGTTAACCTTAACTTAAACGTTTGTACCCAACATGCAACGCGATAGCTCCGTCCCTTTTGTAAACAAATCGAAATACGCATGCGAAAACCTGTAATTGACGTACGTCGAGCACGTAAAATCCCGAAATTAACGTACTCCGCAACGTAAGATGAATACCGTAAATTATGATGTCGTCCGTTAGCGTTAAGGTTAACGTCGTGCGGCGAAAACTACCTATTGTTGCTAATGTCCCTCAACACAATAGCGTAAATATACGTAAACACGTGCGTTTGTGAGACATGTCACTGTTTAGGCACAGATCCAGTTCCGCACCGTTCGCCTTGTTTGGCGAAGATCTACCTCAGATAAAACGCTAAAAAAAAGAAATACTAGTTACGACAGCGAACCATCTTTCTGATACAGTGCATCAAGTTGTATCAAGTTGTTTAACTGTTTTGTACATGATTTGAATGACGTTGTGTGAATAAACTTCATCAATACGTACGTTTTACTTTTACATCGCTGAAAATAGTGCAGATGATTGTTCTGTTGGCGTCAATATAAGTTTCAACTTTTAAAAAATATTGACGCCAACAGAACAATCATCTGCACTATTTTCAGCGAATATTTTTTAAAAGTTGAAACTTATATTGACGCCAACAGAACAATCATCTGCACTATTTTCAGCGATGTAAAAGTAAAACGTATTGACGAAGTTTATTCATACAACGTCATTCAAATCATGTACAAAACAGTTAAACAACTTGAAAGAATCAAACAATAATGTGCGTGTCGACATTACAATTGCTTTAGAAATATATCTTCAAAAGCAATTTTCTAGAGCATAGCACCATGGTACGGACTATCTTTACTGAATGAAGAAAATAACCTTTAAGTAATTCAAAATATAATAAATAAATAGCATAAACGCTAAATGTTTTGATTTTAAAGTGGAGAGTAGTTAAGTTGATCTACCAGTATTTTAATGATGGAACCGGTAGTTCGAATGGAGGAATTATTGTCTTGCTTAAACAGCTTACCACCTCTCCATGCTACAATGTAGAGTGCAACAACAGA
Organism: Anneissia japonica; assembly: GCF_011630105.1. Lineage (NCBI taxonomy): Eukaryota > Metazoa > Echinodermata > Crinoidea > Comatulida > Comatulidae > Anneissia > Anneissia japonica. Next base: position 5,418 of record NW_022698775.1, on the reverse strand, counting down.
AATCCTGATCATTTTACTAAATACAGTACTTGCATAATTCTGAAAATGTTGTATTTTAAAAAAATGTTTTAATTTATAAATTTATAAAACAAATCCAGACCCACCCCATAACCCCACCCCGTTACTTTTTCATCCACACCCCGACAAAACACTCTCTCTAACGAGGCTTGACGAATAAAACACTTCTTATGTCTACTAAATTCATCAGAACAATAGGTATGCCACAATCAGTACGTGAATGTTTCAGCTTTATAAAGGTATAACTAATTTCCCCCAGGGTGGGTATATTGTCGGAGAAGGAAAGGTTTTTTCTGGGAATAAATAAGTCTAATCTTCGTTTAGCCTGTAACACAATCTTCCTCATTGACCTATTTGTGTTAACATTTCATCATGGATACCCTCCAAACCTCGAATTTTAACTTTGGTTCAGACAACAATATGTAGTTGATGTCAAATAACTAATAAAATTCACCAATATTTTCTCCTGACCCGACCTTGGCGGCCCCTTGCAATAAACAGTTTCACGAATCAATTCATAAGGAGTCTTCGTTTTCGGGTTCTTGGTAATGGGTGTGCAATTTATAGACAGCATCCCGTAATTGTTAGGCTTGTACACTTAAAATTATAATGTAAAAACATCGTCATAGAAACTTTTTTTTTATAACTTTTATTCACAATTTTTTTGGGCGGGTGAAATATTCTGCCAAATCTCTGTAGCCATAGTCGGTACAGGTAGCATTTGACCTATAATACCAATGTCCCGCCTCATCTGTTTCTGCCTCCGCTTCTGTAGACGCACTTGCTGCTTTAGCTTTTCATGTTCCATCTTCAAAATGTCTATTTCCTTCAATACTGTCAGAGTATCGACGCTGTCCAGCAGTATTTCACCGGGAGATCCTTCAACTTCTGAGTTCGAGTTTGTGTCGTGATAGCGCTTGGTCCATCTCTTCTTCAAGTTCTGCTTTTTCTTTGAGGAACTCTTTCCGTTCATTGTCATGGTTTCCGAGTTCTTTGTCCAACCAGGTAAGGTAGTGATGTTCACACGGCATCGGTTGCGGTTGTTACTGGAATTTGGGCAATTTTCGACCCGGCTGTTCGCATTTGGGTTAGGCTTAGTCTCGATTGTCTCGGTAGGCGTCAAACATACCAGCAGTTCATTGTTGGTAGATTTCCGATTCATTCCATTGTCCCCTCCTTTCAAAGAAGTTATATTAAAATCTGTTGGGTTCACAGATATAACTGATAAGGAAAATAAAAATTAATCAGACTAGTAATACAATAGGCCCTACTTTCAAACAAATTACCGAACATGTCATTCATTCATTCATTCATTTATTTATACTTTCAATCCATATTTCAATAAATCCAAAGCAAACATACATAAATTATTCTATGTAGGCCTATAGCGCACGAGGATAATAGGCCGAACTAGGCGCTTTGAATTGCAGTATATGGTAGTAAAATAGGCCTATCCTTCGCCGAGTCTTGACTTAGCTATAATCTCTTCACTACACGGATAACCTATCCGGCGCCGGACACCATCCCGGTATTTTTTTTTTCTAGGTTTCGGGGTAATATGAATAATTTCTGTTTTGTAAAATATATGTTTTTCCCTATGTTTTATATTGCTTTAGTACGTATAATTGCGGCACTAGTTTGAGTCGATATGATAGGCATACCAGTGGTGGTAGACTTGCCACAAGTCTCTTATTTTTTATTATTTTTCTCATTCTGGACAGCGCCACCAACGAGAAAGTTAATTTATAGACGGAATAAGCGACTTGTAAAACACTGAAATCAGGCACCAGGATGCCAAAAGAATGACGTAATCTTATAT
>NW_022698775.1:0-2563 GCF_011630105.1 Anneissia japonica | reverse complement strand
ATTACTATTATTATTATTATTATTATTATTATTATTATTATTATTATTATTATTATTATTAATAATAATATAATATTGTTATCGTTTATTATTATTGGTGTTGTTATTGATATTATTGTTATTAATACTAGCATTATTATTATTATTAATATTATCGTTAATATTACTCATATACATTTTTTAGACCTGTGTGAGTAGTTTCCCAGCTTACTCGCTCAAAAGATTAATTCTTTATTTTTACGAATATAACTGTTGTACCTGTTCCTGTTTCTTGTTTGTTTTGTACCGGTATCTGTTTTATGTATAAATTATGGAAGCACCTATTTCTTGTTCCAATATTAATTGCGACCGACTTTCTAACTTAGTTTTTAAACCAACTGCATCTGCTAGACAATGGGGGGGGGGGGGCTAGCAGGTAGGACCTAACTCAGCTTGGAACTAGGCCGTTCCACTAGGCCCATTATTTAGCCTCTTTTGCTCTAGCCTTTGATAGATGTACCTATTTACCACTGGTACCGGTACTACTATAGAAGGGGGTACTGCTGTTGTTTTTGTTGTAGTACATTTGATAACAAACATACAAAAAGCTCACAGTTGTTACAGACGTAACCTACGTCCCATAAATCGGTAAGATTTTATAGGCCTGCCGTAGGTAAATAAAGAACAGTACATAAAGGTAATAGAATATTCGAGCGTCACGACATTGCGAAGTGCCTGCTCTTGTTCGTATATTAAACTCGAGTCGAATCAATCCGAGACGGCCCGAGTGGAGTTTCATGCAAATGTTTCGTACGGAAAAAATAATCGCTGGCTGGGATGGTTACAGATACAAGCGCCACCTGTCGGCCAAAAACTTACTTGCGAACATAGCTTGCGAATCAAGGACTTTCCGTCATTGTAAATACAGTATTATGTTATGAAATTTATTTAAATAAAATAATAGATATGTCTCTGGACATTCTATTAAGTATCCTGACCGATCACCACTGCACCGCTCTTGCTTGAATTGATACTTGATACAGTAGGCCTGCTCGGACAGTCTGTAGTAACGAAGCTGCAGCTGCTTATTCTTTCTGATGAAAGCCTGCACTGAATAATGTGGTGTCGAAGAGAGGTGAGAAAAAAACATAACGGGACTAGGGCCTAGGCCCAGACCTGTAATACTAATAGCTAAGTTGATGACTGGATACTGTAGGTGAAAGGTTGCCTTTGTTGTAGGCTGAATCTCGGATGCATTGCTAGGGGTCAGGCCAGGGATTTATCAATCTCAGCTTTTAGGAAAAGTCTTAAGTCAATTAAAAGTAAAGATGTTCCAGATCGGATCTATCTAGGTCGCTGGGGCCCCTTAATTAAGGCATAAGTAAGGGGTTTTAATAGGTTTCTGAAAAACGCATAATAATAATACATTTTTATGACTGTAACTTTCTGCAAAGTGGTGGCGTCATTGGTATCTGAAGCCTGAAGAATGGAGGAAGGTTGGTGGTCACCGTGACTCCACAGAGTCTGGCAGAAATGCTAATCAGCAGTTTCAGTTTGCATTCAGCCCTGCTGATGAATTTACATTATATAAGGAGTTTGCCGAGTGTTCCCCTGAAGAAAGGGGAGTGCCACCTTGTCCTGACAATCGGCCTACCATTGGTGTTTGCAAGCAGTTCCAAAAGTTGGATGCTCATAAAGCTCTTGGCCCTGATGAAATCAGTCCAAGGGTCTTAAAATGGGTTGCTACCGAGATAGCCCCGGTGCTTACTCTATTTTTCCAATCTTCTTACAACACTGATATTGTACCGTCACAGTGGAAGCTGGCTCATGTGACACCAGTGTTAAGGGAGAAAAATATGACACTGAATACTACAGACCCATATCTTTGAGCTGTGTTGCTATGCAAGGTCATGGAACATTGTGTTTTCATCAGGGGTGGCGCCAGGATTTGCCCGATAGGGGGAGCCAGGATTTACCCGACAGGGGGAGTCAGGATTTGCCCGACAGGCACTAGGCAGAGGCTTAGTTGAAGATTGCTGATCTTGATGACACCCTCATGCTTGAGTCAAGCCCTGTCCCAAGAGACATTTATCTTATAAATGAATTTTAAAAAATAATAATAAAATAATAAATAAATAAATAAAAAATGAAAATAAAAAATAAATAAAAATTATAAAATAATATGAATTTTTTATATTCCCCCACCCACCCATATGATTCTCTCTAGGAATGTGTTTTTTATTATCTATTTATTATCTTTTTATATTTTTTTGTTTCCTGCAATGTGCTGCTCACATAGAATGTGACAGGCCTGGAATTTTTTTACATTTTTTATATGTGGCAAAGACAAGCCAAACCAGTCACTCGTCACAAAAATTGATTTTGTGTTATTAATACAGTGTTAAAGAGTCAAATAATAGCTATAAAATGGTAAAAAAATCATTCAAATCGGACATTTCCTTATGAAGTTACAAGCGTTTAACCACACAGCTGTTTAAAGAACAATATATGAGAAATCGGCCTTTAAAGTTTATGATTTCAGGCATTTCTCATGCAGAAACTATCTTTAAATCCTTAAAAATTG
>NW_022698774.1:0-532 GCF_011630105.1 Anneissia japonica | reverse complement strand
ATTCGAGGAGGACTGCAATGTAATATTTTCAATGTGTGAAAGTTTGAGGTTAATCTGTCCAGCACATTTGGAGTTATGCTCCTGGAAAGACAAGCACACCACAGACGGACAGACACACCGCCCGACACACACAGACACACAGACGAAGCATGGATCCCTCTTCGGAGCCCTAAAGAGGGGAAAATGGTATTAATAGCAAGTACAAGTACTCAATATTAAAAAGGAAATTAAAAATATTACAAATATATAATTGGAATTCCAATATTTAATGTACTTCAAAGCATAGTACGTTTGCGTTTACTTCAGTTATAATCAGTCCGCAGAAAATTCGTCTTGTTTTGTTTGTTTATATGTTCTCTCCACTACAAAAATAACAATATTTCAACTTACAGAAACTAAGAGAAAATATATTAGATACTATTATTATTATTGTTATTTTTATTATTAATGGTTAATGGTTTATTGTTTGTCGTGTATTGTTAATTGTTTACTATTTATTGTTAAATGTTATTGCTATTATTGATATTATTAT
>NW_022698773.1:0-660 GCF_011630105.1 Anneissia japonica | reverse complement strand
TTTAAATGCGGTTTGTTCTGTTACTGTTGCGCGTTTACGTACTCCACGCGCGCCGGTTCAGAAATAAGGGCGTGCTAGTTATTTTATATCTTCGAAACCACAGTGACGACTGTCGGCGTCATAATCTTGTCCGCGATGGCCGGAGCTTTGCGGACGACGGTGGCAGACGATCGCTCGGTGGACGAAAGAACGATGGAGTCGACGTTCTCGTGTCTGTTGGGAAATTACCTTTTGCTGCTTCTGAGCGGATTGGGAACATCCAGCGCGGTCGTGAGACCGATGAACATGATCGTAGACGTTGGGATTTTGGTCGCGGTTATGCGAATCGGTTTTCCTTTGGATTACATGTGGACGTTGACCAATGTGAAAAGTCGTGGGTGGAATTTTGCAGGAACGTTCGTCTGCAACTGCGTGCTACCGCTCGTTATGGTAAAATTTGCCATAATCAACGTCCCCGTCGAATTCGTGCCAGATTCCGTTCCTGCGGTGGTGCACTACTGCTTCATGTCGGCCGTCGGCTTCGGAAACGGGGTGATGTTGGCGTACGCGATGAAGCGACTCACCGCCGACGCCGATGACGACGACGACCACCACAATAACGAGAAGAAGAACAAGAATGAGGAGCAGAGGAAGACCTCCATTATTGTATAAGACCCGATG
>NW_022698772.1:0-737 GCF_011630105.1 Anneissia japonica | reverse complement strand
CCTTCTCCAGAACATCTCGCGCTCGACCGACTGGCGCGGCAACGTCGTCCCGGACACCTTGCCCCTGTAGCCGAGCACTCGCACGTACGTCTCGAAGTCGGGAGGCGCCGGTCTGCTTTCCGAGAGGACGCTGTCGAAGTGATAACGGATCACGTTCGCCGCGACGTCGGCCATCCTGTTCGCGCCGAACGTCCATTCGAGGAAGACGAACGGCAGGAAGGACAGGACAAAGAACGACGCTCCGACACAGATCACTACCTTCATCAGCCCGTCGGATCCAGTTCGCGGTTGCAAGTGCGGGGAACACTCTTCCTGACCGACGACGTAAGTTTCGTGGCATCCGTACTTCCTGTATCTCTCGACGGCGAACGTCTCGTAGAACAGGAACGAGAAGGCGGCGCACGCGATCATCGTCATACTGGCTCTCCTCGCACATCTAGATGTGTATAAGAGACAGCCACTACGCAGGGTGACGCCGAATACATGCAGAGATCGTCGGCTACGCTCAACAGCTTCACTATGCCGTCTCCTTCGAAGACTGTAAATACTTCCCTGACCATGCCGTCTTGCGTCGCGTGCTCGAACGTCGTGTGCCCGATCCTGAAGAGTGGCGGCGGAGGGAAGCTTCGGTCGGACGGCACGCTCGTCGTAGTCGTGCGGAACGCCGATCATCCTGCGAAGTTGCCGTCCTCGTTGTAGCACCTGACGTACGCGTAATCTCCGACGTCGTTCAACGT
>NW_022698771.1:0-597 GCF_011630105.1 Anneissia japonica | reverse complement strand
AATTTGATATTTGTTTCATTGCAGTTGTGGTGTGGACTCAACTGTTGAATTTCACGGTCAAACGTCTAAAGATACAGCGCGTGTTTTCTTTTCTTTTCAAACATTTCGTTTAAATGGCGATTACTCCACGGTATGAAGTTCTACTATATACTAAAAAGTTAGGCTGTCAGTTCATCAGGTCCTTTTTTCTAAACAATAGTAAATTGCTAGCTAGCGTAGGGATGTTATGGAAACACTTTACGGATCTCCTCAACATCAACATCAGTAGACGGCGTCGCGCCACAAGCGCTAATAGAAAGCGGGGATTTATCCCTACCACAACGTTGCAGTGTGTGGCCAGCTTAAAGCAGAGAGGCATAATTTGAGTACGTGATCGTGCCTTCGGAACTATAAGCCCTACTAATTAATCAATGTAATTTTAATTTTATTTTAAATGTATTAGGTGTTTGTTCACTGTCAATTGTCTATTTGCAACAAAAGTGACTCCCGATGCCGTAGAGACTGCCGCCAAAGACAACGCCGTGACGTATCTGATTCTGCACCCGATAAATTGTCAGACACCATTCCGATTGTTCTTGGACCTGTGATACTGAAAAG
>NW_022698770.1:0-899 GCF_011630105.1 Anneissia japonica | reverse complement strand
ACATAATAACATACAGTATAATAGTAACAAGAAATTGTTTTCTTATTATTTAATATTAATAATAACAATAACAATAATAATAATAATAATAATGACAATAATGGCATCCCTCTATTATATTGTTTGTACACTTTTAGTATTTTTTTCATCCCCTTTTTTAACAAATCCAGGAAAATCATATAGATCAAGAGCTGAAATTCGCAAGTGGCCCCTTGGCAACAAGTATGGATGATGTTTTGCATGCTAATAAAATACCAAGACAACAATATCATGGGAAAAGCTTCGTCGGAAATCATGTTCACAAAGCCTGCAAGGTAAGTACTGTACCGTATCAATAACTACATTATTTTTGTAATTGAAAACAAATTTTTTTTGTTTCATTATTTTTATTTTTTATTTTTTAGATTAACATCATTGACAAATTGATGACTGGTATGAACTCTGCCCTTAAAAATGAGCTAGAAGAATGCCCGATCAGCTCAGCAAAAATTCTAAACACAGCTTTAGAAAAAATAAAAAAGAAGCACACACCAGTTTTTGAAACATTTGCTAAGGTACACACGTTAATAAACCACACACGACCTTTTAATCCAACTGAACTGAGAGAATATGGTAAGAAACAAATTCATATTTTGCATTCAAAAAAAATGATAACTAGCTTTTTGTTAAAGTGTTTTCCAAATTATATGTGCATTTTTTTTTTTACCCAGAGTCGGCAATCACAGATTTTTCAAGAGAGTATCGAAAAGTTGCAACCAATGTTAAGCAACCAAAGCTACATATGCTGGAACATCATTCAATTGAATTCATGAGGAAGTGGAAGGTTGGTCTTAACTTGCTGTCTGAGCAGGGTGGCGAACTAATACATGCAGAATTCAATCGCCGTAAAAGATCTGTAT
>NW_022698769.1:0-2249 GCF_011630105.1 Anneissia japonica | reverse complement strand
TCATAACCAAAATATTAATAACTACAAAGTTTCTGGGCGTAAATTCCCTTAATATGAATGAAGGATTGCTCAATCTCCTTGCCATACAAATTACAGCTCCTACTGACGTCTCAGTCGAGAAATACGGGTAGCTGAAGTTTTTCTCGCAAATCTGACTACAAAACCATATCCAAATTCAGGTTCCACTTCTGAGCCTGTGTTGTGCTTCGCACACGCCGCTGAGGGCGGCGTTCCGGGAACCCTGCGTCTAGAGTGTCAGTTTTTATAAATAATAACTGTTTGACCTGCATACAAGGACGGTGAACGTAACGTGCATTTCAGGTATCGTAGGCCTAGGTGGTCTATTGGATGGGAAATTATGGTGTTTTTTTTTTTTGGAAAGAGCGCTATTTTAGGTCAGTTTTGTGAACTGATACACATAAATATGCATGCCCGACCGCCCCCTTGTGAATGGTGAAACATAGTTCAGTGGTGTATCAAGTAAGCTGCAGGGTTTATGCGTGGATGAATGCTACGGCGTATGCCAAAATCTCTTGCATAGGCCTTGGCAGTTAAGAAAGTGTGAACATTAATTGATTATGCTGTTTATGTATAGCATGTTCTCTCAAAATATATAAAAAAAAGTACAGTAAAATTGAATCTGGCTATAAAGTACAGTTAAGTTATATGCCTAGATATGACATGTGTTGTTTGTAGCAATTGTATGTCCCCTAAAGTAAGTACGGATTCTAAATGGTGAAACATAGTTCAGTGGTGTGTCAAGTAAGCTGCAGGGTTTATGCGTGGATGAATGCTACGGCGTATGCCAAAATCTCTTACATAGGCCTTGGCAGTTAAGAAAGTGTGAACATTAATTGATTATGCTGTTTATGTATAGCATGTTCTCTCAAAATATATAAAAAAAAGTACAGTAAAATTGAATCTGGCTATAAAGTACAGTATAGTTATATGCCTAGATATGACATGTGTTGTTTGTAGCAATTGTATGTCCCCTAAAGTAAGTACGGATTCTGAAGGATATAAACGTTTAGAAATTCTCGGAGACAGATTACGTGTACTTCGGACACAGTTGTTAACTTACAATTTACAATTACAATTTGTTATAAGAAAAAGATCGCATTCAATTTACAGACAGTGATCGTACTTGCTGTATTCCTTTGCATGACTCATTGGCTGGAAAAATTTAAGAATTTTTTTGTAGAACCGTCTGTAAATCCGTGAAAAATATTTTTTTCTATACTTCCAATGGTTTTGATCGTTTTAAATGAGCTATTTAATTTCTTAATTGGGTAGAAAGACTTTAAGTAACATTACGTCATAGTCTGTGTATAGAATATCGCGAGCCGTTCTTGGCCAATTGAAATAAAGAGTTGGTTGTTTTGAGTTACGTAAGGTTTAAATGCAAATTAATTGTCTTGTAACTGAGTTACAGACCGAATATTTGATTCCATAGGCAATGATTTATAGGCCTACATATGTCTATATTTTTTCGTAATTTAATTTATAAATATAATTATTGTTTATTTCTAATTAAATCTGAAAATGTAACATTTTGGTTTGGCCCGCGGCAGCCAAAGTGCAGCGCCGGTACCGACATAAAACGGTTAGATTGTACATTATTACGTACCATGTAGTGATTTTCTCCTTATCAATGGGCACTTTTCTATACAATTTTCTTAATCACACAAACATATCTCAATATTTTTCAATTCGCTATTAAATACCAGTAGTACATAAATATATTGATATAAGCCATTATGTAACCTGATTGCACAGCCCACATGAATATGTCTAGATTAATATGTATAGCCAGTTATGGCAGAAGTTCCACGAACGTGGGTAAGCCTTAAAATTGTATCGAGGCAAGGAAAATTACTATTTATACAAGGGATAGATTATACACCGGTGTGGACTCACAAGAAGTTGATATGTTTTCTTTTACATGTCATTAATAACATGAATATTGGCATATTCATTATCCGTCACAATTATGATTGGTCTAATACACTGATATTACAGCGCCACCAATTTTCCCAGCGGTTACATTAATGTGTTCTTTTAAATTCTTGCAAAACTGCTTCACTCTTAATAACACATATGTGTCAAAGAAGCCTCAAAATCCAAATTAGTAAATGTAAAAACCTAACAACCGAAATGCTGAAAATGTTTTTTATTTCATCGCTATGCATTAGTCTTGTTATGTCAGGTAAGTACCGTAAATGCTCGAATAAGCGCCGCGGCGCTTATAA
>NW_022698768.1:0-579 GCF_011630105.1 Anneissia japonica | reverse complement strand
GCTTTACTACGACGGCCATCTTGGATGGTACACATACATAACTCTGCATTGTTGCGCCATCTTGTGAACACTCTAGTTGTTTAATAGCTCTATGGACTACTCATACAACAGAAAAAAACGTCGCATGGAGTTAGTGAAAAATGGAGATCTAAATGAAAAAACGATGTATTTCAGCAAGTATTAAAACCTTTTTGTTTTATTTTAGGCCTTCTTCAAAATACCTATGCCACAGCAGTAGATTTTTTTTGCCGTAAAACCAAAATAGTTTCATGCATGCCGACTTGCTGATCGGTTAGCGTGGGCCCTGAATGAACTCTGCAGAAAATCCACATCGATCTTCGCATCGCGATGAAAAATAAAATGTCGGAAAACTTTTCTTTGACGCATGCGCATTTGCATAAATGTCTACACACATACGCACACACATACTACACACAATAAAAAACAAAAGAAATGTGAGTGTGATTACAATAGTTCCTATTGCATTACATGCATAGGAACTAATAATTCATTAAAAAATTAAAGCAATAATTAATAAACATTTTATGTTAATAAAATTTATTACCACATAGACAAATA
>NW_022698767.1:0-551 GCF_011630105.1 Anneissia japonica | reverse complement strand
TCCGAGTCGACACGGAATTCGGGTTTCTCTGTTGGCCTTTGTTCGATCCTATCCTTCAACACTGGTCCAAAAAAGTGTCGTCTTCATATCTCAAATCAATTTGTAAAAAAAATTTTTTTTTAACTTGCGAGGTCCAGAAGTCACGGAACCTAGCCCACCCACGAAGCTCACCTAGGCTTCGTTCGATCGATTCCCTCCCCCAACGTTAAGAGATAGGGGTGCGCGAATTCCGACTTAAAAACCCGGTTTCCTCTCGCCTTCGTGGAACGAAGGACGCGGAATTCGGGTTTCTCGGTTGGCTTCGCGGGGTCCTATCCTTCAACACTGGCCTCAAAAAGTGTCGTCCTCATATCTCAAATCAATTTGTTAAATTTTTTTTTTTGAACTCTGCGAGGTCCAAAAGTCACGGAACCTAGCCTATCCACGAAGCTCACCCTGTCTTCGTTCGATCGAATCCCTCTCCCAACGTTAAGAGATATGGGTGCGCGAATTCCGACTCGAAAACCCGGTTTCCTCTCGTCTTCGTGGAACGAAAGACGCGGAATTCGGGT
>NW_022698766.1:0-1034 GCF_011630105.1 Anneissia japonica | reverse complement strand
TATAATGGTATTCTTTTCCTATATTATTTTGTTTTATATATATATATATATATATATATATATATATATAATATATACATGTATATATACATGGTTATCTTTTCACCTTGTGTGAGTAGCCTTCAGAAATTGATACTTACCTGCCAGGAATTTGCACAAGAGCATGATATTATATATAATGCAAAGGAATCTGTGTGTATGTTTATTAGTTCAAACATTAGAAAATTGACTGGAGTTCCAAGTTTCATTTACAACAATATGAAAGATGAAAATGATATTAAAAGACAGTATAGCTATGTATAAGGGGCAATGTTATTTGTAGTAAATTAAAAAAATGCCTGATGTCAAATTTTTATTATTTAAGAGTTACGGTACTGCGTCAATATGTACTGTGTCTCATTATGGGCAAGTTATAATGTATCTACTATTAGATCTTTGGACGTTTGCTATAATAATGCATTTCGAATGTTTTTTTAAGTTACCGCGTTTCTGCAGTGCTAGTGAAATGTTCGTGTCTAGCTAGAAATATTCCCTCTTCCTATGAATTTATTAAAAAATCCGTTTCCGAATTTAGGAGAAGGGTCACAAATAGTTGCAACAAGTTAGTTGATAATGTGTCACAGCACATTCTTAAAAGCTCCAAGCTTTATCTGAAATGGAATACCTTCTTGCTGTATTAATTTTTTTTGTTTTTTTGTTCTTTTTTTTTTGTGATCATCTGATTGTAACTGGTAATTGTATGTATATGGATATATTTCCGAAATAAAAAGAGAATGAATGAATGAATGAATATGTATATCATAGGCTTATAACCTGGGTTTAAGGTGGCCAAAAAAACATATTTAGACATTAAATTGGCTAATTCGGTATGAAAATATAATTAGCCAAATAGAAATTTGATTAGCCAAAACAAAAGAATATAAGCAATGATAGCTGTAAATTCCATAAGCTTTTTGGCTAATTTTGAATGAAAATATTTAGCAAAATTTCGCTTTTATTAGGACTTGGCTATTTGGCTAATGACAGCTAAAACA
>NW_022698765.1:0-601 GCF_011630105.1 Anneissia japonica | reverse complement strand
GTACTTTTCTTGAAAGCATTATTTACTTTTTAAGTATATTTTATTTCACTAAATTATCTTATTGTTTATTTCATGTCATGAGACTTTCATTCAGCCAGCATTCTCAGGCTTCTATACTATTGTTGAATAATTGTTGATTATTCATTGTTTATTCACAATAATAAGTGATATACTTAATATAAGACACACCTCATTTTTAACTACCTCATTTTTAATTAGCTAGTTATAACTATGATTTTAATCTCATTGGTCGGTTTTATTTGCTTTCTGTTATACTTCTGTAAATATTGTAAATATCATAGGAGTAGATCCCAGGGGGATGGGGGTATATCCCCACCCAATATTTGACAAGGGGGGGGGGGGATGGTGTCCATTGTATCATCCCCCCAATATTTTGACTATGTATGGGATAAAATGAAGCTTTACACACTTCAAAAGACTGTCACAGAAATAATTTGCACTGTCTTATGCGCTTTACAAAGATGAAAATTAGCATAATGTTTTAATGTTGATAACAAAATTATTTTATCTGGTACCAATCTAAGCTTTTCTTTCCTTAGATGTTAGATGTGCTTGCAAAGAGAGCCACATTTCACACTGA
>NW_022698764.1:0-558 GCF_011630105.1 Anneissia japonica | reverse complement strand
ATAGGTTTGTCGCGTCAAAGGGATCTGTTGCCGAGTGATCTCCTTCTCAATAATACCTCCATGATCTAACGAAGTGAGATAAATAAGCAACAGGCGCTCGGCCCCCCACCCCACACCCGGCAGCGACGGCTGCCACGCACACTTTCGAAAATATAAAAAATAAATTTTCACAATTAGGCCTAGGCCTATGGTTATAGTTTATCCTAAGTTTATTAAGAATAATAACGATGATGATAATATTATTTGAGCCCCCCCCCCCCACCGGCTCAAAAAATCCTGGGTCCGCCCCTGAGCAAATTAAACAACTCCAAACCAATTTGGCACAGGCACTGTAATCTAAAATAGAAGGTAGAATTAGAATAGAGGAATGAGAGTAGGTAATAAGAGAGGCACATTTATATAATCATTGGGGTTTGGAATAAATCATTGGAACTAAAATATTGACATCATTGACTAGGATTTTAAAAAGAAACATAAGCCTAGGCCTATCTCCATGTAAGATAATTAAATTACTTTATAATTTATGCCGCATTTAAAAGATGTGTATGGAAATAAAAA
>NW_022698763.1:201-662 GCF_011630105.1 Anneissia japonica | reverse complement strand
GTAGTTAGTAGGCCTAGGTAAATACTGTATGCAAAACCCAGATCTAACTAAAAAAAAAAAAAATTTTCACAGTATCTAACTCAAGTTCAAATAACACTTTCCATTACTCGTGCAACTCAATCAAATATTTATATATGTCATTATAAACGACCCATTACTATTAGCATGGTAACATCAATGTATTTTTTAAAGATCAGACAGCGACGTTCTCTCAGAAGTTGTTTTGCATTTTGTAGACGTTTATCTGTTGATGAGATTTTCGGCCCGAGTCGATTCAGTCGAGACAGCCCGAGTGGAGTTTCATGTAAATGTTTCGTACGGAAAAAAAAATCGCGCCCCGAGCAATCAATAGGCATTTTTCGTTTTGACTACGTGGAAAGTCTACTACGAACTAATAGAGCGTAACAGACATCTGCGCATGCTCACAAACCTTACTGGCTAAATCGGCGTTGTGACAGCTT
>NW_022698763.1:0-194 GCF_011630105.1 Anneissia japonica | reverse complement strand
GCGACAACCCCAATTTCTGAATTTGGCGTAGTGGCGACTACCCTAATACTGACCAATCAGATCACCGGATTGTTTAGCAAACTGCTGGTAACTTTTTTGTTGGGGGTTGCAATTTTCATCGCATCCGCAATCGAGCATTATTCGTTTATAATGAATTAATTATTAAAACAAGTGAGTAATTAAATGTTTTATAT
>NW_022698762.1:0-945 GCF_011630105.1 Anneissia japonica | reverse complement strand
CGTTTCTTATCCGAAACATGTTAATTAACAAATCTATTTCTTAAATAATTCGCTCATGGGCGGGGCGGCGAAAGAGCCTTAAAGAGTTCTTTAGTACACAGCTTAATGAAATTTAATGTTGTTTTGGAATAAAATGTTTAAATTAATTCTGGAGTAGGCATATTATTTGTAGAACTTTCCATAAAGTACAGACGGATCCAGCAACAATGCAGAACAACCAACCCACCCGACCCTGGGGTGGGGCACGTGTACGTAAGCCTGGGTTCTTACCCTTACGATGCTGGAAGAATTTGTTCGCCATGATTAGTTCAAATTCAAGTTCTTTTATTTGTCATCTGATATAGCTCATAAAAGATGCTTCCAGTACGATGTCACATAAATAAAACAAATTTACTACCGTTAGGTTTAATGGGGACGGGTCTGCAGTTGTTTACCAATTAAATCCTATTGTGTGAATAGGCTACTCATCGTAATACCTAGGCCTATCTCTTACAGGCTAAAGCCAGGGGTCCCAGTTTTTATGGGGCTGCAAGATAGGCTTACTAATCACCATTTGTTTTGCCACACTACCATGCCAACACCACCCCCACATCATCCAAGCGCCACCCTTTGAAAATAACGCGTAAAAAGCATCTGAAAATACATCATTAAAGGGTCAAAACGCCGGAGCGAATGGGCTGACACTGTACCCCAGGGGCTCTACGCCACCATCCCCCAACGAAGAGGTAAAGCTGACAGTGTACAGCTTTTGTAAGTTTATACTCAATTGTGCAAATGAAGCCATTGGGCCAAGTCTGAATCGATGAAACTCTGAAATTGAAAATACACTCATTAATGCCTATGTGGTACCGATTGATCATTAGGCCTAATGTCAATTGCAAGGCCTATACATAACTACTCGTGGATTTAGGTAATTCGTGAGCCTACGGCAGAAACACCAGTATT
>NW_022698761.1:0-1670 GCF_011630105.1 Anneissia japonica | reverse complement strand
ACCACTCACTAATTTTGAATTTTTTATTGATTGACGAACACTATGCTACTATCCCCGGCCGACGATGATTTTTTACAGCGATTTCATAAATCAGGATGTAAAAAATGTCAAAAGACGGAGAACAAAGACTGAGTTTTTTTAGCCGGAATACCAGCTGCTATAGAACAGCTATCCATGCTCAGTGGCGTAACGCATGCACTTCGTGTGGCGGTCCTCAGGGCCACCAACTCTTAGGGGCCACTTTGGTGCCCCTACGCATATGGTCCATGGGTAGCGTCCTCGCTTTATAGCACCCTCATCCAAAAAGGGCTTTATTGATACATAACAGCATAACGTGTCACTGACATCGACTGCATGGCATATATTATATTAATCCAGTGGAGGTGGGTTGCTCATCCGGCAAGGACCCCCATACATTGTAAACATTTAAAAAAATGAGATAAAATATTCAAATATCGATCCTGAGAGTGTCTTTTCCGACCGTCTAGAGGGGGGCCTATTCTTAAAATTTGCTCATCTCAGCCCCAACCATAGTGGGCCCGAGGTGAGTGTGGACTACCTATTGCCCCCCCAACCCCCTCAGAAAATTTCTGGATCCGCCCCTGATATTTTTGTACAGTTTCACACCGCACTGCGCCTGTTCACACGCTATATTGGTAAGACATAGGCCTACAGGCGAAGAAAACCTGCGTTTCCAATTTTCTCTGAGAGAGAGAGGGAGAGGGCAATTACTGTATGTCAGTCAGTTCGCATGCGTTGATCGGAGGAGATTCGCCCACACAAACGTACAAAGGTACAAACCCCATCCACACACGTCGTCACTAGCTGCTGCGCGTAGAAGTCTTACTGTAGTTTATAATGAATATAAAATTAGTACAAAATAAGACACAACACATTTCTTTATTGTTTTTATTTTTACCCTACAAGGTCCAAGGGAGGTTTTTATTCAGGGCTGAGGCTTCATTGGCGCTTGCTTGTCTCGGACCTCCGTTAGACCCATTGTCGGCAAATCTCTGGCTTCACCGCTGACTCTAGGCCAGCTTATTGTAGTAACACAAAAATGTTTGTTGCATTTGGCCAAGAGCTATGTCCCTGCTTTTTGCACTGTAGACCCCGAGTCGGGTTTTAAATAGTCAGATCGCTCTTCTCCTTGACAGTGGCGGCTCTAGGATATAATTTATGTGGTGGCTAAGATGTCCGACTGGTGGGGGGGGGGGGGGGGGGGGTCCGGTGTGGGGGGGGGGGGGTGGCTAAGTATTTATGGGTGTAACTATAGTGCGCAGCGTTATCTGAGGGCCGAAGGGCCGAGCCAGAGGTGGGTTTTTAAAAAAATTCTGCATTTTTAAATAGGTACATTGGAGTGATAAGAATGATGGTGTTTTTCTTAATGTATTTGGTAATAATTAATAAAATGTTTATAAATTCTTTTTTAAACAGGTAATTAACAATTATGTTAATGTCATGATGATTGCATTCAAAGTTACAAAGGCTCTCATTTGCCAGGTGAAGATCAATCATTTAAAAAGACATCTACTGCTTGCAACAACGAATCACAGATGCAGACACACAAAGAGTAATTCAAATAAACTACTCAGTTACTTACAGGCCACCTGATTGGGCAAGCCACCTTCAAATGATTCCATTAGTGAAAGTTAAGGTAGGAAAAAATC
>NW_022698760.1:0-773 GCF_011630105.1 Anneissia japonica | reverse complement strand
TTATGAAAAGTTGACTTGGAGTCAACTTTTCATAAGAATCGTTTGCAACGCAACGCATGCGAGTTCATTCACCAAAAAGCCACTAAATCGCGGTTTCCTGTCAAATAGTGGAAAATCGACGTATCACATGAAAATTAAATACGTCGGTTTCCTGTCCAAAACTGTTTTGCGTCGATTTTAGTTTACGTTACGTCGATTTCACAACGCACCAGTCGTAATCGGTTTCCTGTCAAATCGCATTTTCTTACGATAAAACGACGTAATCGTAAGTAAATCTGCCTTCTTACGTCGACAGGAAACCAGGCTTTACATGGGAGTCCAACGTAAACCCGACACAACGGGCTCATATCGATATAGGCCTACTGTACATTTCTTCAAAAAGATATTCACTGAATCACAAGACAGTAGGCCTGGTGGGCTCATTTGCCGACGAGGGGTCAGGCTCCCGGAATAACAATTCCTGGTGGGCCCACGGGGAGAATTGTTGGCCTAGTAGGCCTATGACCCAAAATTGTGTGATTAGAGTCGACCACAATATTAGGAATTGGTAATCAAAATAACGTTTTGGATTGGCACCCGGGATAGGCAAATCAATATGTTTTGGTCCGACGACTCGCCGTGGCATCGGACGAGGAGGTGGGGATTTCTCCTGCTTCCCGCTGGCGCCACCACTGTCATAGGATAGACCTCATGGACGTTTACATTTTTAAGGTATGAAAGTATGATTTTAGACTAATCTGTGCACGTACCATGAAATTAACATGTTGAACTGC
>NW_022698759.1:0-1691 GCF_011630105.1 Anneissia japonica | reverse complement strand
TTTAAAGAAGGTTAAATACACATTATTTATATATTATAGTTAGGCCTAACTAAGCCTAGGGGCTAGGCCTAATTCTTCTCCTACCTAGCCTGTGTTTAGACGTAGACTACGGCCTTCCTGGGCCTAGGCCAATTTTAGCCTGCATGCCAGAACTAGGCTCCTACCTAGGCCTAGTAGTAGTAGGTCTAGTTAGTAGTTAGGCCTAGTAGGGCCTAGGCCCTAGGCCTAGCTATTATAGTAAAGTGGGCCTAGCCTAGGCTAGCTAGCCCCAGCCTAGGTCTAGAATAAGCTGGTTTAAAGAAGGTTAAATACACATTTTTTCATAAATAGTTTTAACTTGAGACTTAACAATACCTGTTGAGTAAGATCAGCTGTATTTAATCTCCAGTCTTCTTTGTTTATTAGGTCCATTTTGATACCAGAAAAATATGTTTATAAAGAAAACAGGAGTGCCGTCATATATAGCGCCCTCTATACTAATTTAACAAGATTCGACCTAAGATCAATACCAACTACAGTTTATCAATTTTATTCTGCTGTACACAATTTACAGTACTTCAGTACGCCAGTGCTCTACTAGTACTGTTTACAATTCTGATACTCAAATACATTACACATGAAATGAATGTCAAGGTCATATATAGGTTCATTCAGTATTGCATGATGTTGTATTGCTTCCCGGCTGATGTATTTTTCGTCTATATAGTACATTTGCAATTTAAGTACAGTGTGACCACTGGGAAAAATAAAAATTCCCAAAGTCTAAAAAATCCCAAGATTGCTTTAAAAATCCCAAGATTGCTTTAAAAATCCCAAGATTGCTTTAAAAATCCCAAGATTCGCAAAATATTAGCATATATACATAAAACTTCTTTATGTTTTTGGGTCGGTTGGTAAGCTTTTAGCTTATTATATGACCCAAAACTTCTTACACGATTCATCAACAATAGACGTTGGGGGTTTCAGTGAATGAAAGTTCTTTAGTCCATAAAATTTAATGAAAATAAAATGATTATAATTGTCACAATGTATACATGATGTTCTCTAAAATGTACTTCCTGAAAAATACTTGTATAATTAATTACTCTAATCTTATTGTTATTAGTTTTTTATTGTTATTTTCTATAAGTACGAGAATGAAAATTTACAATTTAGGTT
Source organism: Anneissia japonica (assembly GCF_011630105.1). NCBI lineage: Eukaryota > Metazoa > Echinodermata > Crinoidea > Comatulida > Comatulidae > Anneissia > Anneissia japonica. The sequence goes on along the minus strand of NW_022698759.1, from coordinate 533 downwards.
AACCCAGTGATGGTTCATTAGTAAAGATTTAAATTCAGTTAAACTAGTTGACAATACAACTATAGATGGCAGACTGTTCCAAACATCAACCACTCAAGAACTATTTCCGGACGTTTTAAAGACCCAATTTTAAAGCTTTTCCAATAACCTGCATTATACTATCCTGCATACTGTACTGTATAACGAAACAGTATTTTGAAGACCAAATAGTTCGTTTTGATTCAAATGTGTATAATTTTTTGAAGTTGGGGAGGGGGTGGTGGTAGAAAATGTCTTTTTTGAATTAAAATCATATACATAAAAAATGACAGTGCAATTGCCTTTATTTTATTTTTAATTCACAGAAAATATACTAGTAGCATAACTCATACTTTATTAGAAAAAAGGAGTTATTTTTTATAACTTCTTTTCTTCGGGAGGTTTAAGGTGGTAGGCATAAAAGTAAAGTATTTTTGATGAATGTTACTGAGCTTTTAATTGTCAAATTAAAACATAATTAAAAGCATTTGCAAATTATGAAACGGTGTGGATCT
>NW_022698758.1:0-724 GCF_011630105.1 Anneissia japonica | reverse complement strand
GAATTTACCAGTTATATACAATTGGTACAGTAACATCTCCCAATTACGAACTCTCAATTTTACAAACCGCATTTACGTTGATGGTGTCATTACAAACGATTGTTGTTAACTACAGAAACACTTTAAAATGTATTTAAAAGTATTCAAAAATAATTTAAATTGTTACATCAGCTAAGAGAGAAAACATTCAAGCAGGTAAAGTGATAAAAAACTAAGTTTAAAACATGAAATATGAATTGTTTTCATTGTATTTGAGCTGTGCATGCTTGTTTAGGAATCCTGTGTGTAGAGTAAACCTCACTTTTTGGTTATTGGGGGCGCTATTTGCATGGATTTACGATCTTTATAAAAAGAATGATGACACTCGTTTTATAGTCTGGTTGTAAAACTGCTGAAATGAACTTTAGCGGGAAAAAAGTAAAGGAAAATTAATTTTTGGTTTTTCTGAATCAGCATACCCTATAGTGTCTCAGAAAAAAAATCCCCATGCCTAGGGCTTGGGCAATTTTTTTTACAGCACTTTGAAATTTTGACCTAAAATACCCTATTTTAAACTATTTAAGATAGGGGTAGGGGAAATAAATTTATGTTTTTGGTCACTTTTACATATACTGTGGATATGAAATGTAACAACAACTTGGCTAAATAGTTACTCATCTCTCTCATTTAAAAATTTGATCGGAATGATGACGTCATCATGATAAATTCCAAGATGGCGACCATT
>NW_022698757.1:0-690 GCF_011630105.1 Anneissia japonica | reverse complement strand
ATATGGAGACAATTATTTCGAAGTTCCCTCTTTCCAAGAGGGGATGCAAATGCTTTGTGAAAATGTGTACGCTGCGGTACTCATTTTCACAAAGGAACACACACAACTGGTTAGCTAACAATATGCCAATGTAATTACGCCTGGGAAGGAAGGTGCAATCACGTTCTGTTGCCTTGCAAACGTCTGTACTGTATGGGGGGTGGGGGGTGTACTGCGTAGGTGGACGATAAGGCATAACAATAAGACAGGCCTAACTAGGCAGTGCAATTATATGTGATAGAAAGGACACTTTTGAACGAAATAAATTAAAATAAGAAAAAAAAACAAAAAACAAATAACTAGGAATAATTCAGTTGCAGAGGTACCTTGATTAAGTATTATACAATGCTAACAATGCGGCTCTTGTAGCCCTAGCTAGGCAAGGCATCAATGTGCAAAGCAGTGATGTTTGTTTATCCATGAAAAAAAGCACGCCGGGAAAGTTTGCCTTACCAGGAAAAGGTGACGTAATCTAGCTTAGGACGTATGCATACTAACTATATCGTGAGTGTGACGTCACCAAAAAATTAATATTTTTATTATAACCAAAATATTAATAACTACAAGGTTTCTAAGCGTCAATTCGCTTAAAACGAATTAAGGGTTGCACAATTTCCTTGCCATACAAATTACAGCTCCCACTGACGTCTC
>NW_022698756.1:0-794 GCF_011630105.1 Anneissia japonica | reverse complement strand
GTGGTTAGGACAATGGAAAAAAAGAACTGATAGTCCATACGATATCAAATGGGTATCAGATGTATTCAGAATCCTCGGAATATATGTTGGTCATGACCATGACTTGTGTTTTAATAAAAATTGGCTTGAAAAAATTGAATCTTTAAAAAATATACTAGATACATGGCGAAAAAGAAATTTAACGATTTTTGGAAAAATTTTAATTCTAAAAACACTTGGATTGTCTAAATTAATGTACAATGCAAGTATTATTAAAACACCTGAAAGAGTCATCAAAGAAGTTGATCGCATTGTTTTTGACTTCATATGGGATAAAAAAAAAAAGGAAAAAATAAAAAGATTAACTCTCATTAATTCCTATGAGTGCGGTGGTATTAGGGCCCCTGATTTTAAATCCCAAGTGCTTTCCCTTAAATTATCTTGGGTAAAACGTTTGTATAATGATGAAGTAGCAAATTGGAAACACTTGCCAATGATGTACTTTAATAAGCTTGCCCCAAGAAATATAATTGAAAATGTATCACATATGAATTGGAAGCAAAAACCCTGTAAAGAATTACACGGTTTTTACTTGTCATTACTTCATGCAGTAGCCCAATGTAACGAACGTTTAATGAAACATCCAACATGCTATGAGGAAATTATGGAGCAGCAAATTTGGGGAAACAAATTAATAATGTATAATGGATTTTCTCTGTTATATAGAAACTGGATTAGATCCGGTATTCACAAAATGAAAGATATTGTGATTGGTTACGACTTCATTAATTCAAATAAGCTATTATTATTGTTAA
>NW_022698755.1:0-1022 GCF_011630105.1 Anneissia japonica | reverse complement strand
TATAAAATCATATGTACAACTCATGTGCTTTCAGAATATGTAATAAAAATTGGGGGTCACCTTTCTTCCTGAGGAACTATAACTGATTAAAAATAGGTAAAATTTTGACTCATTTTGACTGAAAATAGACAAAAACGCGCAAATACACACGTATCTTAGATGTGCGCGTACTGCACTATTATTAGACGTAAAATTATTGAAAAAAAGCAAATATGTCATTACAGTGTAAGAAATTCAAAATATGTCAAAAATTGTAATTTGAATCATCTGCACAAGCTGCGTGCGCGAAAATGCGCGCGCGACCTGAAAATTTTTGAAAAAGTTGAAATGGTCAAAATCACCTGAAACGTACACAAATTTAGTCAAAACGTGATTTTGAGCAAATTTAATTTTTAGCGCACGCGTACGTGCGCGTAATGAACTGCAATTCGGACAGTACTGTGTACTGTGCATATGGATAGTACTTGACATGAAGTATACCTGTGTGAAGTTTTAACAAAAGAGGCCTAACGATGGTGAAGTTATGATCAATCAAAAAATTTGCTACGTAAAACGCAAAATTGCGCGTAGATGAAGTCACGCGTGACTGATCAGGCTGAAAAGCTTATTGTATCGATTCCACCCTAAGACTAATGATTGTTGAAATATCATGTTGATCGGTTGAAGCAATCTTGAGATATCGTGGTCACAAAATTTGACACAAAGAGAGAAGAAAAAGAAAGAAAGAAAGTAAGAAAGATTCTGACAATAACAAGAGGTGATCCGCTAACGTTAGCGGATCACCAAAAAGATCCCTGACAATAACAAGAGGTGATCCGCTAACGTTAGCGGATCACCAATAAACAGCTTTTTGTATCGGCTTGTTTTCTGTTACAGGAAGCAGATATTTTCTGTTTCTTCTTATTTGCGTTTCACCGGTATTGACCATATATGATCTTGGCTGTTCCAGAATCTTGATGATCGTTCCTAGGCGATCATGTCCTTTCTTTGTTCTTATTCGAACTGTCTGGTTTTGTTGTAGC
>NW_022698754.1:0-1184 GCF_011630105.1 Anneissia japonica | reverse complement strand
TAAGCATTTTCCTTATAGCTTTATTTATTACAAACATATTCTTTCAACATCATTACAGATTGAGGAAAAATTATTTTGTTCTAAATTCTGATTTCGTCGGAATTGATCAAAACTCCCTAAAATGTGACTCGGTCGGGTACTGGATAAACATTCTCTTTCCCATACTTCTCCTCCTTCTTCCCTCCTTTTTTTGCATTTCCGATCATACAAAAATCTCCATACATAAGAGACAGAATTATACTGTATTGTTAACATATAAGTCAACATCAAATAATAATCATTTACTTTCAGTTAATAAAATCCACAATCTTACCTACAAAACATCAGGCAACCAGCATCGTAGCATCCGCGACGCTGACCGTACGCAGGAGCAAGGTTGCCTAAGAACCTTCTCAGTACGTAAACAAGGTTGCCAGAACTCTCCCATAATGTTTATACAATGTTCTCGTCTAGGCTCCATACAACCTTCCCCGCCTAGGAGACATCGTCCCCTGATGACTCACATAAGTAACTACTGTACGTCTTTCCTTATTATCTCGTATTTCATAATTTAACCATTATTAAATAACCAAAAACTGTACCAACATCATAATCATGTATAGATGCAAACAATGTCTTAAACTACTAGTAAATCATTTCCAACTCTTTAAACACAAACGCCTCATTTGCAACTTGAACCATATTTGCAATCTGTTGTGTGCATCATATCGGTCATACAACAGTAAGCAGTTTATAACGTAAAAACAAGTTATCAAACTTTACAATATCAAGTTCCCAAAAGTTAAACCTTATAGATAAGCCGTAAGTGCTTAATGTAACATTAAGTGCATAGTTCAGTATGTCTAATTAGGTATATCTATTAGGTGGTTTACCCCTGTTTGTCCTCACTGGGTAGCGACTTTTTGATCCACCCGTTTGATTATCAGTTTCTACCACATCTTGTCCCTCCCCACTGGCTTCCGATTGCTCATCACGTTCACCGTCAGATTGTTCGTTAATATTCATCTCCCCACAGCATCCTGGTTCTACGTCATGACTAACCTCATCATATAGAACAGATTCATTCTCCTTTGGTGTTGGCTGGAATGCGTACCAGGTTGTGGAGTCAGGGTCCAAATTCTCGCTTGAATCTGATGAAGGAGTGTCATCATTCGTCGAGAGTAGGTCTATTTCACTGTCTGAAA
>NW_022698753.1:0-588 GCF_011630105.1 Anneissia japonica | reverse complement strand
ATTAATTAACGATCTGTAAGTTGAGTTTTATCAATTTTAACAATTTTTCAATGCCATTTTGGATTAGACTTCAACCTCTTTGCGCTTTACATTAACAGCAAATGCCGGATCAGAATTAAAAGAAAAGATGATGGAAAATGAGCGAAAATCTTCCTTTTTACACAACCAAATCAAAATCAGAAATGTATCAAAATAATAACAGATAAAGACACATAGACTAACAAATGCATTGGAATAATTTCAAGTTCTCTGCATTTTGTCTGTGCGCAATATTTAAAATGGTACCGTGAATGTGCCAGATATACATAGGCCTACCATATTTATTCGAGATTGTTTTGAGAAGGTGTTTTTGAGGGGGCGTTTATTCTAGAGAGGCTTTTATTTTTTTGGATAATGGATACGTATACACTCAAATAAACGCCTATTAATTTCACCGTAAACTGCAGCACATAACAGACCTTTCCGGAGTGTCAATCAAACCATAGTCAATTTTCTATTGACTATGATCAAACTATGGCTATGTTCAGACCATAGAGGTATAATAAGAATACTAGAGCGCTAACCGCAATGTATTCGATGTTCGAAATA
>NW_022698752.1:0-617 GCF_011630105.1 Anneissia japonica | reverse complement strand
AGGCAATAACATATAATTGTTGTGTTATTTATTTTCACTTCATAAATACTTATTGAGGACTGTTCGTACAGTCGAGGATGATCATATGTACATCAAAGATACTGGAAATACAAGATAGAGTTCTCCACACAAAAAAAGTGTTCCACCGTGTTCCACCGAAATGCATGGTGGGAATACGAAAAATGGGACGCCCCCTACAGCTGGATCTAAAAAAACTTGTGCCAAACTTTCGTTACCAAGTCGTCGCGTATTTTATTATCATGATTCTCAACAAAGATACTACTAGATATTAAACAAATTGGAATAGACACCCAGACAGTGACATTGGTGAATACATAACCTTAATAAATCTTATTATTATTATTATTATTATTATTATGAATCAGTAAAGTAAAACAATACAGCGCAAAATCGCATGGCCGGACGCACTCTTAGTGAAAAAGTTTTCCTCCATTAGTGGAATAGGAAGGGCGCCTTTTGCGTCTGAATATACTTAGCAACAGAAGGGCGCCCTGTACGTTGGGCACGAAGTATAGGAAACTTGCATGGTTAAAAATCTCAGTCAGAATCAGTTTTTTAACAAATTTGAAATAATTCCTATGAAATATTATATTTCA
>NW_022698751.1:0-1245 GCF_011630105.1 Anneissia japonica | reverse complement strand
TACCACCCTTGGACCAGAACTGCAAGGTATGCAAGATTATGATAATAATAATGATATAGAGCATCGGAACTGCAATGTATGCAAAATTATCATAATAATAATTATTATTATAATAATGATATAGAGCATCAGATGCCCCTCGAATAATAACAGTTTAAAGTGTTTTTTTTGAAAACAATTTTTTGTATCATCAGGATCTGAACCCAAGACCTCCAACTCTTTTGGGAGCTCTTCCAATTCTTATAAAATACAGTTTACCATTAACCCTTATGCTGCCAGCTCTTTTCTTATTCAGTCAACCAGAGCGCCAGCTGATAACATTACCTCTAATCCCCTGTGTCAGCTAATTATTTAACAAGGTCACCATAATGCTTATTTTTGATAGTGTATATTATTTGCTCAATAATTCATAAACTATTCAGATTATGAAAATATAAATCTAAAAACAATTACTAAGCATTAGTTGTTTTGCACCTACATTTTATTTATCATTTAGTGAATAAATGATAGGAATATTTTGTCAATAGGCCTAATTACAAATAGTATATTGGGCCTAGGCCTATTAGCAGAGTATGTGTTTTCAAAGTTTCAAAGTACTTGCTGATGAAAATCAAAATAACGATTCTTAGGCCTACATATATTTACTAACATTACCATCACAGTCCAGGTTTAGCTAGGCCTAGGCTAGGTCTGCCTAACTAGGCCTAGGCCCAGAATATCGTTTTCTATGTCTGTTTCTAAGTCTTCTTATTATCCAGCACAGCTGTAACAGAAGAATATAGTTTCTCAGCATTTCAAAGCATCATATTTTCAACTTGCAAAAACTAAAATTTCTAACAAAACAACACCCAGCAAGTTTCACATCAAAATGTGCAGAAGTTCATTAGCTTTCATATCCAATAAACACTATTTGGGTTAGTGTTAAAACAGTCGCTCTATGGTCGTTTTTTGGAAGATCTTCACCAATTCGCATTTATGCGAAGGTGGCATTGGCTGACAGTGAGCCTATTACCATTTATGCGAAACTGACATGCACACCAACTGTGCGGTGTTCACATTTATGCGAAGATGGCAGCGTAAATGTTAATTGAGTGCTACACTTGTACCTAGTTTTATAAATATATGTTCATAATAGATGAGAAGGGGCATTATATTACACTATGGTTTTAATAATGTATCGTGTCTTTCAAAGGTAACCGTGGAAATATTGCAACTGCACGATTCTCTTGTTTGGTTGGTTGTGCA
>NW_022698750.1:0-2297 GCF_011630105.1 Anneissia japonica | reverse complement strand
GGTAACGATTATGTGTGAACTAGACACATGATTATGCTTTCTGTATTGTACGGTACAGTATATATTTATATTTTGCAAACTGGATTGAAAAAAAAATACACAAAAAAAAAACAAACCACGGTGATAATCAAGTTTTTATCTCATTTCTCGCATTCTTCAAAGGTCTCAAATCAAATCGAAATGTTAGCAACGGAGCAAGCATTGACAGATGAAGGAATTAGGATGCGGTTCCTGGTGTGTACGCTAATAGAAGATGCCTGTCGCAAAATGTTTCCAGAATGTGAAGTATTGCCGTTTGGGTCATCGGTCAATAATTTTGGAAAGCGGAATTGTGATGTTGATATGTTTATCGATCCAAAGATTGCCCACGGTATGATTCCAGTGGCGCAGGTGAGTTGGGAAGTAAGGCGAGACTTTTCTTATACCTTGTTCAGCGAACCCGCCGCCTGTTAATGATGATTTTGAATAAAAATCCATGGAAAATGGATATTTCAGAAAAAAAGGAATTTTTCTTTATTTTTACTATGCCTATCACTGCCTTGAAATCTCCAAAAATATGTATACTGTATTTCTTCCTAATTATATAAATTTAAAATATTTAACCATTCTATTACTACACTGTTTACAACCAATAAAATTTTATTTTCATTTTCCTCGCCGAGAATAAGAAAACAAAATTTTATTTTTATTTTTTTTCTGCCCTCCTCTAACCATCTTTAAAAAAAGTTTGCAAACAGGGTATTTAAAATCTCGCCTAATAGATAAAAAAAAGGTTCATTTGATGCCTAGGAATTTTGGGCTGGTAGTCACAGAACTGGGGAACCTTAGTGCTATATTTTGACACTATTTCAGTATATATTACTTTGCACTTTCTGTAGACTGCAGTGTTCTTTACTTATAACCATCAGCTTCTCTTAACTAAATTCTTTGTACTATAACATTTTGGAAAAAGTGCAGCTTGATGAAGTAGAGCCAGGGACCTAAAATCTCTGGTTCAGCGCACACACAATAGTTAGTATGACCAGATTGAGTGACTGTGCTACGCTGTTCTCTAATTACTAATTACAATGATAATAATGTAATCTTAAGTGTTGCTATTTGGATCGTCTGCGGTCAATAATTTTGGAATGCGGAATATTGACATTGATCCAAATATTGTGCATAGCACTGCAGAGCAAGTGAGCTCTAAAACAACACTGTATGAAAACAAAGATAAGAGACTAATTAATATAAATTTTTTATTATCACATTATTTAAACACTGTATGCATAAACCTGCAGCTTATTAAATTAAAATGATATGTTGTAATGGAATGAATACAAAAATGGTTTATCATGTATTATAAAACTATGTAGTTGACAGATATTTAATTATTTTATTACTTTATATTTACTTTTTGTTGATTTTTAGTTTAGTTTTGTTATAAATTGTTATTGTTTACATTGTCTCACAAAAAAACAGAAAATACAAAACTGCTATATGCCCGAATAAGAAACTGTATGATTAAGGTATCTTTAGATGGCTGAAAATGGCTCTCCTAGACTTTGGATGTAATTTTCTTTTTTTTATATATAATTTTTAAAAATTTAGAGAGGCCCAGGCTTCCTGAGGTCCCCTTTGAATCCACCACTGAATAAAATGAGTGTTAATGTAGCAGAAAAGGTGAAGTGTAATGATCGAATTACAATTGAATAAAATGTAGCAGAAAAGGTGAAGTGTAATGATCGAATTACAATTGAATAAATTATTATATGAAGGTGAAATGAACAAATTAACAAAAACTAAATGAAAAACACATAAAATTCTCCCAATTTATTCATCATCGTCGTTATCATCAGCATCATCATTCTCATCACTGTTCTAATCACCACCATTGTTACCATCATCATCAACATCATCATCATCATCTTCTGCATCTTCATCATTATCATCACCATCATCGTTATTGTTTTCATTATCATCATCATCATTGTCATCACAACATTTCAGAGAGCAGCTTAGTTCAGTCGGCTAAACTAGTGGTAGCCACTGTGTGTGCGCTAAACTGTGGAGATCTCTAGGTCCCTGGTTCAATTCACATAGCTGCTCTCCTTGAGTTTCAGCTGGACGGCTGAAATCCAAGTTACAATATAGCACTGCTTTTCGGGAGAGACTTTAAGCCGTTGGTCATGTGTGCATTATGGCCCATGTGCGTGTTAAAGAATGCAGTACACTCTTCGGAAATGAATGGATGATTGTCTCCCGGTGTACTGCCCAATCACCACCAGAATGGACGATTGTCTCCCGGTGTACTGCCC
>NW_022698749.1:389-565 GCF_011630105.1 Anneissia japonica | reverse complement strand
CCTAACCCTAACTCTAACCCTAACACTAACCCTAACCCTAACCCTAACATAACAAAAAAAAATTAAATTTTTGACTCAACTTTTTAACATTGTCACTTTTTGCACAAAAGTGCTTATCTCGCCGAATTGAGCACTTAGTGCAAATTTTTGACTTTCCGCCATATTTCGAGTACTTT
>NW_022698749.1:0-324 GCF_011630105.1 Anneissia japonica | reverse complement strand
TTCCCAACTTTTTAACATTGTCACTTTTTGCAGAAAAGTGCTTATCTCGCCGAGTTGAGCACTTTGTGCAAATTTTTGACTTTCCGCCATATTTCGAGTACTTTTACGAAAAACTTCAAACTTTCAAGGGAATAGTGTTTGTTTCAGGCTATCTCACTTTGCCTAACCAAAAAAAATTGTATTTTGACTCAACTTTTTAACATTGTCATTTTTTGCAGAAAAGTTCTTTTCTCGCCGAGTTGAGAACTTAGTGCAAATATTTGACTTTTTTTATTACGCTCAGTTTCGTATCAATGGAAATACACTGTCTTGGTCTTTTCGAGG
>NW_022698748.1:0-1429 GCF_011630105.1 Anneissia japonica | reverse complement strand
GAAAGAAATCGAGAAAGTGATACGTATTTAGCAAGAGAACTGAGGAAATTATGAAAAATTAAAACAGTGGTCATTCCTGTTGTAATTGAGACATTTGGAACAGTTCCAAAGAAATTAAAGAAAAGACTGGAACACATCGGTATACAGACTTCAGTAAAGTGTGATTCTGAACACGGCAAGGATTCCCATGAAGGTCAAAGAAGTTTGAGGAAACTTGCTGTCACCAAGCTTCAAGAATAATGTAATTCCATTGGATACCGGTATTGATCCAATGTGCGATACCAATAATAATAATAATAATAATAATAATAATAATAATAATAATAATAATAATAATGAAAATAATAAATGATAATAATGATAATAATAATTATTATTATTATTATTATTATTATTATTTTATTATTTGATCTAGTATTATAATTGTCGTTATTGCTAATTGGTATTATCAGTAGTAGTAGTAGGCGTACTAGTATAGTATAATTATGCAGCTCTGTTGTTATTATTGTTATTATTATTATATGTAATTTATTAAAACCCTAAATGCAAATTTAGACATTTAGATAATGTTTTAAATAATAAATTTAAACCGTAAATTATTTGGTTTAATGTCTATAGAAACACCAATATATATTCATATCTATTTTTAAAAAACAACAAGTATGTGTTTTACACTTTGGTTGTAATAATACGATGTAGACAACCGTTTGGCATTATAACATTTATTAAGATCAACAATAAACATGAATACTACACATTGGCTGTGCCATATGTACTGACACCATGTTGAAGCCCACCTCTGCCCTGAGGGCGGAGTACCAATTCATGAGGGCAGCAAACACATAAGCTGACACATAACATATGTAAATAGGCCTACAGATTGCTCAGCACAATATATTCTCATTTATGTAACATAGAATGTGACACTAAAACGACTGGCAAGTATGGACCCGGATGCCTTCTTGATTGTCACTGTGACGCCACTGAGTGTCAGCCATCAGAGGGTTGCAACAAAAACGCCACTTGTCATACTGGTTACGCTGGCACCCGTTGTCTAGGTTTGTAAATACGCTATTTTAAAACAAGATGAATCATTAATCATGACATGACTAAGAGCATGTATGCGGGGTTGATTAAAAGAACTTTCGTTTCATTTTATTTCATCTTTATACATTGAAAATCCGTATAAATAAATAGGCCTACAAATCCCTGGGATTGATGATGTGTCATCAGCTACCATATACCTCAAAGACGACACGATCTCAGATTGCACATTTCCCACAGCAACAATATATTAATGATAATGATAATGATGATGATGATGATGATAATGATAATGATGATAACAATATCTATCTAACTTTGACCCTAAACTCTTACACACACACACACACACACACACACACACACACACACACATACATACATA
>NW_022698747.1:0-862 GCF_011630105.1 Anneissia japonica | reverse complement strand
ATAGATGGAAATATAAAAGACTGTGCTAACTTCAATTTTACCGTCTTTCTAGTCTAAATACAAGTTCTGTTTTCTCATATTCTCAACTTGCATAACGTCACAACATTCAACAGAGTTTAATAGATGTCAGTCATTTGTCTGTGCCTCTGACAAGCAACTAATATCAGCACATTCAAGCAACACAGAACATCTTTTAATACTGTATTTAGCTCAATTCCAGATTTTGTATTTCTAATATAAAGTGCACAGAAACGTTTAGCAAAATGTGCTAAATCAATATTAAAATGACTCTAATTATCATTAGTTATAACTTTTTGTAAAAACATCAAAATGATGATTAGATTGTTATTGTTGTTAAAACTAAGTCATCTTGTTTATTGTGACATATATTATTGTGTCTGTGTGCTATATTAGATTGGTTTTTGTTTCCCTACTTTTTCTAGGTAACTTTTTTTGATAACCAACAACTGTATTATTCAATGGATTCTTCAGCTAACTAAGGACTGCATTTATTTAATTGATGCTTTTGTTAATCTTCAACTACCTTATTCAATTGATGCTTCAGCTATGACACTGACATTCTTATTATTTCAAATGATACAAAAGCATACTATTTGGTATATGGAAAACTATGGGGTAGCCCATAAGACTTTGCCCAGATATTTTGCATATGTGCCCCATGTGGGTTTGTTACCTGGGATATTTATTTCGTAGGAAAGAGGCTGGTACGTGTTAGTATACAAATAGATGGAAATATAAAAGACTGTGCTAACTTCAATTTTACCGTCTTTCTAGTCTAAATACAAGTATAAAGTGCACAGAAACGTTTAGCAAAATGTGCTAAATCAATATTAAAATGACT
>NW_022698746.1:0-814 GCF_011630105.1 Anneissia japonica | reverse complement strand
TGTGTTTTCAATGTCAAGCTGCCGAATGGTGATATACACATGGATCAAGAATGGTGGCCATTTTCAATTTCGAAATGGCCGACAAATTTCTAACACAAACTGCTTAGTTTTTTGCGAAGTAATGTCAATTATTAATTGCAAAACCCAAGTTTTAATTGCAAACCTATCAACGAATTAACCTGTCTAATGGTTATATTCCAAGTGGAATCATACATTTCTTGGACCATGAAGACAGAAAGACAACACATATGAAGTACCAAAGAGAAATCCAAAAGGGGCTTTGTCATGATTCTGTATGTCAGTGGTCTATCGGAAAAGATCAAATTGAATGAGCACACACAACTTTAATACATGATTCAGACATCAAAATAAGTTGAGAGAACTAGTGCATCCGAAAAACAAGATTCCATGGGCAAACACTCGCCTTAGAGTTATTATGTGGTCATTGCGACTAATAGTAAAAGGTTTGAACACTTAGGTGAACATGAAATGAGGTTGAAAAATATATATAAAGGGGTACGAACTAGAGCCAACATGGGTTCTTCTTAATGAGACATGCACAAATCAGCAATCACTGGACATATGGTCACAAACAACCACATCCCAGATTGGAAATACTACAAGTTACAGGGGGAACTGATGTCGGCAGTAGATGAATAAGGATCTAAATAGTTCAGAAGTAAAGACAATAATATAAACAGAGACGAGGGAGTACACCAATTGTCCCATGTCTTTGAACAATTTTTGTCGACCCACAACAAGACCCAGGGACTCCTGCTTACATCAGACCAGGAGAGGTTTGCCGACACAATAC
>NW_022698745.1:409-677 GCF_011630105.1 Anneissia japonica | reverse complement strand
TAACATTTTTAAAACTTTTATTTCTACTATCAAAAGATGTTATTCAATGGCCATTGTTTTTCAATAATCTCTCAGAACATTATTGGCATCTGCTGTACTTGTTAAAAAACAAATGCTTTTAAAGAAATAAAAAAAATCACATATTGATCTGAGTTCAAAGGAAAAAATAAAACTTATTTCTAAATTTACAATTTTCACCTATAAACCTCTTAATTTCACAAAAGAGTGGGTTCTTTTTCAAACAAATACATCCTGCCTAATATATGTG
>NW_022698745.1:0-379 GCF_011630105.1 Anneissia japonica | reverse complement strand
CTAAATTTTTTTTTCATATTACTGTAAACCTAATGGGTTTTGATAAATTTACTCTGCACTACGGAATTTCCAATAAAAAAAAGAAAATTAATTAAAAAGACCATAGATTAAAAATAAGTAAGGCATAACATATTTTTATTTTTTATCTTATAATGAAATTTAGTAAATCAAATTATTATTTGTGGCTTTTATTTATTAAATCAATTAAGAACATAATCTAAAAACAAAATTTAATGACAAGAAAGATCGACGTTTCGGGTCCATCATGGAACCATTCTCAAGATCAAGTACAATAAATTGAAAAAAACTAAAAATCAAAAATGCCAAGCAGTGACAGGAAGTAAGTAATTAATTTACATATCAATAGGGCCTACTGTGT
>NW_022698744.1:0-578 GCF_011630105.1 Anneissia japonica | reverse complement strand
ACTCCAAGCACCAAGAAACACGCCCATCACTAGCTGTACTAGGGGATCTGGGATGGGATACAATTAAAAATATCCATAATGAAAGAAAAATTAAATATTTTGGCTGGTCAATCAACCTAGAGCCACATCGCTGGCCAAGACTATTACTAAATGCACTTTTTGCCATGCATGATAATGATATTAACATAAGATGGAGATGGTTAAGTTCTGTTAAAATAATTTTAAATAAATCTGGATTTGACCATGTATTTTCATCTAATATCCCTTGTGGTACCTAAACTAGAAGATTATCTCCTAGTTAAAACAGATTTCCATGGTGCTCAGCTCAAATTCAAGGCACGCTCTAATACACTTGAGCTAGAAAGTAAAGTAAGCAAGTGGAATAAGACTAATACTGGTATTTGTCTTCTATGCAATGATGGTATCGAAGATGGGTGTCCCGAAAACACAACCACGAAAGTAGACATAAGACCACGAGATATCAGACCCACTCGAAATATCAGACCCCGCAAGTTAAGACCCTCAACTAAGTACGCCAGGATTTCTAGACAATAATAGTAATACCTTTATTCGAAAGC
>NW_022698743.1:0-606 GCF_011630105.1 Anneissia japonica | reverse complement strand
TGAGGAGGGTGGTAGAGGGGAGCAATAGGGGTAGGTCTAGGCCTAGGCCTACAGCGGCAGATGAACAAGGAAAAACGCCGTTTCAACTACCACGTATACGCCCCCCTAAAGGTGAGATTTCATCTAGGCCTGATTCTAGGTTAATAACAGAACGTTATTTGCTAATATAATATTACTTAATGATAGTCCTGGGCCAGGCCTATAAGCCTTAATTAAGCCTGTTAAGTTAGGATTAATAATAATGAATACACATTACACAGCAGTAGGCCTTGGCGGCCCGCCTAGGTCTACCCTAATTAAATAAGTAAATTACTAAAGTAGCCCTGCCTAGGCGAGGCCTACTAGTAGCCCTATTAGTATAGGCTAGTATTACTATAGCCAGGCCTATAAGAATTAAGTATTATTAATATATTAATTGTTATGACTCAGACACTAGGAGGAGGAAGCCTCGAGAGGTTATATGTAAAGGAGAGATTCTCACCAACCCTTACCCCCAAACCACCACTACAACAGCAATAAAAATCAAATGTACTGCAAATGCAAATAACTTAACAGGTATGCGGTTTTTGTTTTTTGTTTGCTATTTTAGGTTCTAAAGGAGGAAAA
>NW_022698742.1:0-1127 GCF_011630105.1 Anneissia japonica | reverse complement strand
TAGAGTGCTCGATACAAACACAAAACTTTTGTTTTGCATATAGTAAGGTTTGTATATGTATATATATATATATATAGGCTATATGTAAATATAGGCCCATATAGGCAATATACTGATTTATAAATGATTGATTTTGTTTATACTGTTTGTACTGCGATTTTGTATTCACTTGTTTAAGATATTCAAGTTGTTTTTATTACAATAACGTATATTTTTTTATTTCTTACTGCATTTTTCTATTTAAGTGCTGCAGTTTTCATTTCACGCGAAGTGCAATAGCGTATACTTATAATTGAATATTTTGTTTATTGACATAATCAATAAAAAAGAATACTGATAAAAACAAAAGAACTCAGGGAATGACAATAATAAAGGTGGTGGTTTCATGGAGAAATTGTGCCAGGCGGAGTGCACAGGAGAGGGGTAATGTGGAATTGAAATTGACGAAATGCACGATTATAAAATAGCTTTACACTCTTTTTTAATGACTAGTACACCATTTCTGTTTTCAAACTATAATTTGCTGTTTTATTATGGCTAAAACCTTTTTTTTTCTATTGATTTACAAACAAGTGAATCTTTTTTTTTTAAATACAAATAGCGACCCCCTTTTTTATTATGAATAGCGTACCCCCTTTTTATTATGAATAGCGAACCTTTTTTTAAAGAATTAGCGAACCTCTTTTTTTATTATGAATAGCGAACCTCTTTTTTCATTATAAATAGCGAACCTCTTCTTATATTATGACTAGCAAACCTTATAAATAATGGCCCTTTATTTATATTATGAGTAGCGGACCCTTTTTCTTGATTATGACTAGCGAACCTTACTCCTTGTGGTCCTTTTATTAAATCCTTTTTTTCATTATAGCATTACCCACATAACCACTAGTTCTTGCAAACAATATCTATGTTATATATCGCAAGCACTTAAAATTGGATACAATATTCTTCATGCTTTTACCCAGTTCTGATTTCCTTAACAGATCAACCATCAGCTTGATAACTGACACCGACATTGTGTTCTGTGCCAGCATGGACGTTTTCCACAACTTTGCTTGCACAATTCCAGAATTCATAGATGATGCCAATAATGTGCATCGTTCACAGCACTGATGACACAGTTA
>NW_022698741.1:0-620 GCF_011630105.1 Anneissia japonica | reverse complement strand
TGAGACCGGTAACCGTACGGTCGTTTTCGTCGGAACGGACGACGGTCGAGTCTTGAAATTGGTGCAGTCGGAAAATCGGGCCGTCCTTCTGTACGTCATGCGCGCGACGGAGCAACCGATCACGAACGCCGGCTTGCACGGGAACTTTTTGTACGTAACCTCTACCGATCGACTTTACGAAATCCCTCTTCAACGGCATTGCCGACGCCTGAACGATCGCACACGCAAGCAAGATCCGCATTGCAGTTTGATGTCGACGAACGCCGGCGTCGAGTTTGAACCAAAACCGTCGGAGCACGTGCAGACAGTGGAAAAGACGAATGCGGACGTAGAGTTGGAACCAAGACCGTTGGAGCACGTTCCGAACGCCGACGTCGAGTTTGACCGAAGGCGTTCGGAGCACTTGCCGAACGTGCAGGCGAAGAACGCCCATCTGGACTCGCCGTCGACGGATCACATCAGTCTCGTCGCACTCGCGGCAATCGGGTGGACACTTTGTATAGTTGAAGCTATAGGCATTGTTTGGTTGATCTTTAAATTTACTTTGTTGGTACAGTAAAAAAAAAATCGTGGGTTTTTTTACATATCTGTGTATTTTTATAATCAGTTTCTGTTAGAGT
>NW_022698740.1:0-677 GCF_011630105.1 Anneissia japonica | reverse complement strand
GTTTTGTTAATTCTAATGATTTTGTGTTTTGATTATGTTAATTTTAAGTTTTAATTTAAGTTTCTGTTCATAAAATTGTTAAAAATAACTGGACCATTTGGGAGACCAGTACTTTTGTATTGAAAATGTATCCAGTCAAAAGCAAGAATAAATAAATCGCGTCCGCTAACCTAATTCTCTTTACTGGTACAACAGTGCGAAAAATGTTCTTGTTACCGCCTGTTCGCAGCCAGGCTTTGCATCGTGACGTATGAGTGCTCTTCCATTTTCAACCAATCAGAGTAGATGCATGCCCAGAGTGGGAAAACAAAATATTATGAAAAAGATACCTCAATGGTTACTGTAAGCTGATTGACTTTGATAATGAATAGCGCCAGTAAACATCAGGCATCAAATTGTTTGGTATGACGGTATAACCCTCTCCCCATGTCAAATTTTAAAAACATGTTTAGACCACTTTTACTGATTTTTGCATTGTATTTTGTTGCTTTTTAGACGTTGTCTCTTTGTTCTGTACTCTGTTGACTGTGCAATTTGAAATCGTTTTTATGGGACCCGCATGGAAGTACAGTATTGTAGTTACTTTTTATATGGCTTATCGTGTTGGGATTCAATATATCGACATTAATTATGTCATTATCAGGAATGAAAAAAAATTATCCATATTAGCAAGCTTA
>NW_022698739.1:0-571 GCF_011630105.1 Anneissia japonica | reverse complement strand
GAACCCCCGGACCCCCCTTTCTTTTTGGGATTCATCGATTCATGGACAATTCGTATGCAACTACTGATTTTTTTTAAATTGTTATATATGTATACACACATAAGCCCTATTTACTGTAATAACAATGGGAAAAAATTACCAGACCGTTACCGTTTTCAAGATGGGAAAACCTTGAATTTTGAGGAACATAAAAGTAATTAAAAGACACCTCAGAAGTCGGGAAAGCTCATTGCCCGCCATCTAGAAATCGAAATTTTCCCTGGGGAGGAATGTTGACCCCACCACCTAGATTTGATTCCAGATCTGCATGATTCATATTCCCATTCATCTTATAAAAAGTGGCGTAACAGGCGGGGCAGGGGGCAGACTGTTCCCGCATTTTTCATGTTAAAGCTTGTGCTTGCTCCCATTTGCCTTCTAAGTTATAACACAGTTCCAAACTCAAGAAAGAAAATTCAAGATAGATCGTTTTACCTATTAAAGAAGGGCCTCAATGTGTTATGATGTTGAAAGAATATGTTTGTAATAAATAAAGCCATAAGGAAAATGCTTATATTCAGTTTAAAAAAAC
>NW_022698738.1:0-2231 GCF_011630105.1 Anneissia japonica | reverse complement strand
AAACACAGTGCTAAACTTCTTTTTACCACAATTATTTATTTATTTATTTATTTTAGAGGGGGTGAAGGAATTATTATTGCCACAACTACTATTTTTTACACTTTCTTTAACATGCTTAACTCTAGCCAAAATGGATATGGTTAAACACAGAGCTAAAATGCTTAATACCACCATTGTTTTCAATTTATTTTGTGGTTTTGTTACTCATTTATTTTGTTTATAAGTGTGTGGTGTGGATTTTATTACTCATTTTTTAACATGCTTGACTCTAGCCAAAATGGATATAGTCAAACACAGTGCTAAACTACTTTTTACCACAATTATTTTTTATCATTTATTAATTAATTTATTTATTTTCATTTTTGGAGGGGGAGGAATTATTACTATTACTACTACTACTATTTTGTTACACATTCTTTAACATACTTAACTCTAGCCAAAATGGGATATAGTCAAACACAGTGCTAAACTGCTTTGTATCACCATTGTTTTCAATTTATTTTGTGATTTTGTTACTCATTCTTTAACATTCTTGACTCTAGCCAAAATGGACATAGTCAAACACAGTGTTAAACTCCCTTTTACCACAATTATTTTTATTATTTATTTATTTTTATTTATATTTTTTTTTTGAAAGGGGGAGGAATCGTTACTATTACTACTACTACCATTTTGTTAACACATTTTTTAACATGCTTAACTCTAGCCAAAATGGATATAGTCAAACACAGTGCTATACTCTTTTTCCATAATTATTTTTTATTATTTTTTTTAAGGAGGGGGGAGAGCGGGAGGAATTATTATTATTACTACTACTACTATTTTGTTACACATTCTTTAATATGCTTAACTCTAGCCAAAATGGATATAGTTAAACACACAGTGCTAAACTATACCACCATTGTTTTCAATTTATTTTGTGATTTTGTTACTCATTTATTCTGTTTGTAAGGGGAGGGTGGATTTTGTTACCCTAGTCAAAATGGATATAGTCAAACACAGTGCTAAATTGCTTTTTACCACAATTGTTTTTTATTTAGGGGGGAGTTGGGTATAGGGGGAGAGGATTTTGTTACTCATTCTTTAACATGCTTGATTCTAACCAAAATGGATATAGTCAAACACAGTGCTAAACTCCCTTTTATTTATATTTTTTTTGGAGGGGGAGAAATTGATACTATTACTACTACTACCATTTTGTTACACATTTTTTAACATGCTTAACTCTAGCCAAAATGGATATAGTCAATCACAGTGCTAAACTGCTTTATACCACCATTGTTTTCAATTTATTTTGTGATTTTTTTAACTCATTCTTTAACATGCTTGACTCTAGCCAAAATGGATATAGTCAAACACAGTGATAAATTCTGATCGTCATTGCGGACTTATACAATCCGCAATTTTTGCATAAATATTTTGATATTTCTGAATAACAATTCATATTATTTTTTTTAAATAAATTGGTTATGTTTCAATACAACGTTTTTTTTTTTTTAATTTTTGGTATTAAATCGATTTATTTCATGAGCGGCACGTATTTTTGTGTACAAGCTTAATCCGCTTCATATAAATATTTTCATGTCAACTATCTGGTGTCAAACTTCGTCTTTTTCGGAAAAAATACTATAATGCATTTGTAATGGAAGTAAAAATGATAATATATTAATATCGTTGGAAAGTCATTTTATTGTATATAGTTTTCACTATTGTTTTTAAATAATTATGTGTCATATTTGACTTTGGTATATACTATAGGCAGCTATTCAGCAAACATTTTTTTAAATTTTTATACTTTACTTGGTTGTTGGTTGTGGAGATAAACTCTCCTCGAACTCAATAGAGTACACTACAGGTATGCATATTTGTAAATTACGTACCAATGATGAGGTACGTAAATTAGTGATTTCCAATATATGTTTGCTCTCCTCTCGAATTATTGCTAATTAAAAATGTTTATGACTACTGTGTGTATATCCAGGTCAGTAAAACGTACAATACAATTTCCAGTTCATCAAGATTCATTTTATTCTAAATCACGTTTTATTTCAATTGAAATACATATATTTTTAAATATATCTATAAAGTGAAAATACATTTATTGTACACACTGTATGACGCTGTGCCATTCTTTACCACAATATAATGTCTTCTTATACGGGAAAAGCTATCTTCAACATGAAGAGAATGAAGTCATAACGTTTATGACTTCCTCTCTACATGACTTATTT
>NW_022698737.1:0-885 GCF_011630105.1 Anneissia japonica | reverse complement strand
TTTTAAATGTGCCTATTTTCTTTTATATGAATATGGTGCAGAATGCAAAAATTGCTCCAATGCACTTTCCTTATACAAAACGATATGAAAAGAAAGAGAAAATCCAAAAGTATAAAAGTCAAACCAGGCATCAAGTTAAACTGGGGCATATAAACTAAACAAAGCACGAAAGAGTGGTGTTTTAAAACGTTCTTAAAGATATTAATATTACACTTAATAATTGTTCAAATGGTGATGAGTGTTACCCCTTAATACTAAGTGTATATAGCCTAGGTTTAAAAATGTATATAATTCATATATATATGTTATATATACATATATACAAAATACATGATATATAACATACATATATAATATAAACCAATACAGAAGACAATGCCAGGTGTCCTCTTGGAACATAATTTATGAAATTAAAATATATATTATATATATAGGCCTATATATACAATGTATATATGTATATATATATACACAAAACGAAGGTAAAACTTGAGTACTTTATATATTTGTATGCTTTTTGTTTGTGTGTAGCAACCTTAGTTTTGTTGGACATATGAGTTCAAATATTTAATATACTTATGTATTTATTATTACTATTTCATATATAGATACATATCTTATACATAATTTATATATAGCCTATATGTAGTCAAAGTTAATCCATATATATAGGGGCCTATATGGATCAAATTTGACTATATATATATACATATATATATATATATATATATATATATATAGGCATATGCTTATGTAATAAAATATGTGGGTGGACGTAGGTGTGCGTGTATATGTAATTATTTATATGAGAATATATATATTAATTGATATATAGTAATGATTTACATATAGAGACATATATAAACAGATATATAATATATACAT
>NW_022698736.1:0-528 GCF_011630105.1 Anneissia japonica | reverse complement strand
TGATGTATAGTATTTGAATTCATTGTATTGTATAAATGTTAGATTTATATTGTTTGGTTTGTTTTTGTTTGATTGTTTCTTTTTCTTTCTAAAATGTATATTTTCTGTAGATTTTTAGTGGAAACACGGATCAAAACACAGAGGTGACTCAAATGTTCAAATCTGCTATTGACGCTCAATTTATTCGCATCAGTCCAGTTGATTGGTATTATAAAATCTCTCTAAGAATTGAGATTCTTGGTCCATGTCAAGGTAAATTTGTATGATCTATTTGAGGATTACTATTCATTTCATTATTCCGCTTGTTGTTTTCTGGGTTTTTCCCTTATGCCTTAAAATCACTTACGTATAATAATATAAGTATGTCATTCATGTTCCAGCAAGATGAAAATTATGCACAGAAAACGGCATATCTTATGAATCATTAGTAGTCTAGTCACATGCGATAATAATGTTATATTAACATTGTGACGTCGGAACCGATAAAAGGAATTCAGATTCTATCGGCGCTTGGCTCACCACAACGCC
>NW_022698735.1:0-622 GCF_011630105.1 Anneissia japonica | reverse complement strand
TTTTTTATTTCAAGCTTCTGGATCCGCCACTAATTACATACCGTATTATATTATCAATGCTGAAAACATAGGCCTATATATATTGGCATTTAGGCCTATATAAAGTAAACTGTGTGTAACCATCGTCACCATAGGCATTCCTCCGCTTCCTATATACAGTTTTGTCGCTGTCCACTAAGTGATAATCTTTTAAAGAAGATCAACTTTCATCATTAGCTTTCATCACTAAGATGATGAAGTTGATTTTGTACAAACATTTTTTTAAAAGCCACACGTGCCACCTATCACAACTAATGCCATCAATTTGTTTTCAGGTATACAACTATTCACACGTCATCAGAGATACAAAAGACTATTATGAAATTATAATAATTATGCGCTCTGTTGAAGTTAAATTCCTCCTCTTGTAGCCGCAAGCTAGCTTCAACCTCTCGAATCGTAATACCGACAGTAGGGCCCGGTTTCCGGCGCCGTATCCACAAATCCTGATTGTAATGAAAATTATTTATATAACATTTCTACTTATTCATTTATACAAGTGTTGTGCAAGTTTACTGGACTATCTAGTCGTTTAATTGGTAAGCTTGAAAAGATTTTTTTAAATATATTTTTTTGTTTCGTT
>NW_022698734.1:0-518 GCF_011630105.1 Anneissia japonica | reverse complement strand
CAAGCTATGCTACACGATGTATTATGTCCTTTATATCTGTCTCAAAATAAAATATGTACTAGTACTTTCGACCTAATATAGGTCATCATCAGGTACTGATAGGAAAGTGGATATAACAAGATTATATAGAGAACATACAACAGAAGCTGTATCAATAAAGCCTTAATGTAATATATACAGTATATATAATATAATGTAGTATATTATATATATATATATAATATATATGTAGGCCTACAACATTATATATAATGTTGAAGATATATTGGCCTATATATACAACATTATAATTATATAACATTAACGTCATCAGAGATGTTTAGCTTCCTTATAATGATAGGCATATATAATATTATATATAATATATATAATTATATAAGAATATAGGAAACATATATATGTATATATTATATATTATATATTACATATATATACATAATAATATATATATATATATGTATATATATAAATGTAAATATTTATGGTAGAACATGCTTTTTAAAAATTAGGAGTACTGT
>NW_022698733.1:0-697 GCF_011630105.1 Anneissia japonica | reverse complement strand
ACACATCATTCAATATGGAGGAACAAAATGTCAAACGAAAGCAATCATATTCCATCGGTTTTAAAAGTCTGAAAGTAGTGAAGTTAGCGGAGGAAAGCATCATGCTGCCAAATTCTTCAATGTTGATCGCAAACGAGTTAGAGTATGGACTCGGAATAAAGAAAAACTCAAATGCAACCAAAATCAAAGAAAAAATTGCCTGGTGGAGGAAGGCAAGTTCGGTACAAGGACATTGAAGAGGACCTTCTGAAGTGGTTTAATGAAAGATGCGACGCTGGTGTACGGGTCATGGGGTGTCACGAAAGTCTAGTGGAAACTGCCTTTTATGTGCCTGCGGGTTAGACAACTGAACAAAGTACAATGTACAAAACAATTTGAAATAACAGTAATTTATTAAACAATTAACCCACGCAACGTGGGTACCATTCGCACTGTAGAAGAGGCGCAACTCATCTACCAATAATCTATGAATGGATTTAACAAAATAAAGCCATGGCATAATAAATAAAAAAAATTCTCATGAGTATACTTGCAAATAAACGGCCAGACATGCTTCCCACACTGAATAATTCCAAAGGTAGACGCGTACAGCTCCGCTCGTCTATATGTTCACACAAGTCGCTTCCTCTGACATGAACGACCTCAGACACGTACAGCTCCGCTCATCTGGTATACACGTTTAAACAGACTTGGCTTG
>NW_022698732.1:8409-12921 GCF_011630105.1 Anneissia japonica | reverse complement strand
TATCATGCACTTAAATGGTCCGAGTGAAGTTTCATGCAAATGTTTCGTACGGGAAAAAAATCGCGGCCTGGCCATTGACATTGAAATCATTCAAGCATTCAGGGAAAAACCCCCAAGCTCGAAAGCCATTATTTACCCGACAGTCGGCTGCTTTAGTTCTGCTGTTGTGTGTGTACTTGGGCATTTGGGGCACGCTAACAGCTAGGCGACCGTCGTGAACATAGAAATTACAGTACAGACAGGAACTACAGCACTGCTTCCTATCTGTGAGTAACCTCTCGTAGTCTGCTCGTAGGTTACGTTTTGAACGTAGCTATGAACCACTACGAAGGTCATTGTTATTTTAATTCGCTTTGCAAACTTCGTAGGCTGGATCGTCGGGCTGATAAGCAATGAGTAAACAATATTGAAATATAGTTTACCAGCTTTCAGCACGTAAACAATGTTGTAATTTACTAATAAACAATGTTGGAACTTATTGTTTTGTTATTTCCTACCTTATTATTAGATCATGGACCTATTAATAAGTTATTAAAGGTCCATGATTAGATCGATCATGTTTTAAAACTGTGTTTAGTTCGATAGCTAGGTAACCTAGTGGGCCGTCAGTATGTTCGAATTTCGGTGTCATTTAGGCCTACGGCCTACATTTTCCCATTGAGGAGGACAGCAGACAGTAATTTATACTGGTTAACTTCGGAGAATTTTGATCTGATATTGTTCTGGTAGTAGGAACTTTCTTCTTTTAAATAATAATACTGATGACAAATCATGTACAAATTATTACGATTTCTACTTAAAGATCACGTTGTTTATTGTTAACCGTTATTTGAAGCAGAACCTGCTAAGCGATCCAATACTAATGAACTACAGAAATCACTACTTTGCCGAAGTAAGGCTAGTCATGCTAGACCGCATTTTCTTCGTCTTTTACTCACTGTCGCTCACAGCTTTTCAACATTTGCCATGAGGTTAACCTTTAACACACTTTAATCTGTTCTGATTGGCGCGCACTCTGTCCGATGCTGGAGTTTTAGGGTTGATAAGATGAACCGGAATTTTGCCAAGTTTTATTTTCCATTGGGTTTTACATGTGACATTCGGTAATTTTACAATTAACGGATGTTAACTCTCTCTATATTTATTATTTATCGTACTAAATCAAGGCTACAAAGTATTATTTGATGAACAATCTTTTCACGTGTGTGTATTGTCATTGAGGGCATCTTTTTTAACAGACGGAGATGTCTGAATACCGTGATTCTTCTCCAACGAACTAAAAGCGACTAAAGAAATTTGGTCGGAGACGTCTGAATATCGCCAATGTCCTTGCCCATATAATCGAGCTGTCAAGCTAATTGAAATTTATGCCCTCCAAAAAACAACTTACCACAAAATAAACAATTAGGCTGGCGTCACACAGTCAGATTTGTACAAAAATGTTGATACAGTTTTTCATTTTGACAGGAGTAGGTAGACACTTGGTATTCCCTAGCCACACTGTTAAATTGTTTGATATAACTTGTCAGCCCATAAGAATTTTAGGGACAATCTCTATTAAGACCAAGTAAAATTAGGCCAATTGATATGCCAACACCCAGACGTTTTTAGTTTTTGTTCAATATGGATGTAAATTTGTTAGATTCAAACGACGCTTCAGTGATTTAAAAAACAAAGGTGGCATGACACTGTAGGTAATTAAATGGAACACGTTGCAAAAGCAGCCAAAAAATCGGTCAAATATTAACAGAGATATATTACAAACTGCCAAAAATGCCTGTTTTCAGCGATTTGGAGCCGTTTGGCAGAAGTCGGCTGGATTTTTAGGTACAAAAACAAATGCTAATGAATTGATATACAACTGCTCGTGTAGTTTTTCATTTTGCATATCTATCTCAACATACCCCTACGGGGCGTTCCAATGTGTTACGTTCAAGTAATGTAGGTTATCAAAAAATACACGCAAACAATGAAAGGCCCTGAACAATTGACATCGTAACGACGCAGAATGGTACTGTATTTAAAAATACTGAAAATATTACCGAAAATGCACACTAATCACCAAAACAAATCTGATAGAAATAAATTCAGGAAATTGACATAGTAGTGACGACGAATGTGTTGTGTTTAGAAAAATACTGAAAATATTTCCGAAAATGCACACTAATCGCTAAAACGAATCTGATAAAAATAATTTCAGGAAATTGACATAGTAATGACGAAAAATGTGTGTCACGACAAAGAATATGTTGTTTATGCTTAGAAAATTATAATAGAAAATTCACACTAGTCGCCAAGACGAATCTCATAAAAAAATTCAGAAATAAACTTAAACAAACAGGAAACGGACATAAAATCTAATGTTGAGGAAACGAACATCGTACACGCATATTGTACTAATATTTTCAGTCACTTGACTGTCTGCACCCGAACCGAGTTCAGGCTTACAAAACGATCAAAAACTGTCCTGTATGGAATTCCAGCTACTTGTGTCTACATGCTCGGCGAACAAACAGCGAATAGTCTTACATCTTTCTCGTCCATAAAGGTGCCCAAACCGAACTGTACAGGAAAAGTAAAAATCGAACTGTAGGGAAAACTGAACGTCATATACAGTAATAACATTTCTGGCTGTTTACCTGTTTGCCTGTCAGCCAAGAACGAGTATCTGCCGCGGCCCTCCATCAAAGGTGTAGCACCGCAAAGCCGGCTGTACTGTCTTCAGTCCAAACAACTGGCTCATAACTGGAACGGGAAATCCAGGATGACCTTATTCATGAGAAATTTCTGCATATAACCCCAAAGCAATCGTGTTCAGCAAATATTTTTACCACTGTTTTTATCGCCTACATCGTTATTAACTATCAGAAACACACGAAATTACCAACGGTTCAACTTCTCACCAGACAGCACCTACATGCAAAATTTCAGCTTCCTACAAGTATTTTTACTACTAGTTTTTGTGTTTACAAAGTCAGCGTGACCCCGGCGACCTCACACTTTCCAAGCAGAACGACGAATAGACGCAGGGTTCCCGGAACGCCGCCCTCAGCGGCGAGTGCGAAGCAGAACTCAGGGTCAAAATTAGAACGTGAAATTTGGATATGGTTTTGTAGTCAGATTTGCGAGAAAAACTTCAGCTACCCGTATTTCTCGACTGAGACGTCAGTGGGAGCTGTAATTTGTATGGCAAGGAGATTGAGCAACCCTTCATTAATATTAAAGGAATTTACGCCCAGAAACTTTGTAGTTATTATTATTTTGGTTATAATAGAAAATATTCATTTTTTGGTGACGTCACACTCACATTAGTTAGCATGCATTCGTCATAAGCTAGATACGTCACCTTTTCCTGGTAAGGCAAACTTTCCCGGCGTGCTTTTTTCATGGATAAACAAACACCACTGCTTTGCACATGGATGCCTTGCCCAAACCAGGGCTACAAGAGCCGCATTGTTAGGATTGTATAATACTTAAATAAGGTATCTCTGCAAATAAATTATTCTTAGTTATTTTTTTTCTTATTTTAATTTATTTCTCCCGAAAGTGTACTTTCTATCACATATAATTCCACTGTCTTAGTTAGGCCTAGTCTTTCTTATGCCGCATCGTCCCCCGCTACACAGTACATCAGCAGCCCCTCCCCATACAGTACAGACGTTTGTTAGGTAACAACGTGATTGCATCTTCCTTCCCAGGTGTTCATGTAACATTGACATAATTGTTTGCTAACCAGTTGTGTGTATTTGTTTGTGAAAATGAGTACCGCGGCGTACTCATTTTCACAAAGCATTTGCATCCCCTCTTGGAAAGAGGGATTCGAAATAATTGTCTCCATATCTTCGCTAATTAAATTAATCACCGTAATTTAGCTTACACTAATGAATTTAGGGAGCACTTAAAATATGAAACAGTCATTTCACTACCCGACAAACTCCAAACTTTATTCATTCATTAGGCCTACATAATAGTTTCAAATTGCTGTACTATATACTCCAACATCACTGGCGCATGGTAACAACCAACTGACTGCAGACCATTTCCGGTCACACATTACTCTCCATAACACAGCACCCCCTAGTTCCGTCACCTCTGGGTTTATATTGTTGTTAACAATATAAACAAAAATGAAGATTCCACGTTTGGAAAAAAAATATAGAAAGACAGCAATAAAAAAACAGCTATGAGTTGTAAACATACTAAGAAGCAATATAATTTATTAAATCACAAATAACACTCCTGTGTTCTTCCTCAGTGTGAGGACAACCAAAGAGTATAAATAGAAGAAGAGAGCCAACAACGCTCATTAAGAGCGTTAACAAACGATACGCCCTACGCAGCTAGTGTAGGACGCCAACTAACGCTTGTATGTTTTTTATTACCATAGAGATATAAGAATACTAGAGCGCTAACAGCAATATATTCGATGTTCGAAATACGCAGAGCTGTGTGTGTGTACCATCCAAGATGGCTTCCATAGATTCAGCCAATCAAATTTCCCCTGAGCAGTAT
>NW_022698732.1:6231-8157 GCF_011630105.1 Anneissia japonica | reverse complement strand
TCAAAGATCTTATAAACACAAGATAGCGTTCTCCGCGATTTACGCGTAACAAATAGAAGCGTCGGTCAAGGTTCAAAAGTTTCCAATTTAGCAAGAGGGCGCCATTCATGCGCTATTATACCAAAGAGAAAAAGTAGTCAGCTTTGGAAGAGGGCGTCCTATCTGTTGCCATGGATCTGAGATGGTTCCTGTTCTGCTGTTCACAGGATTGCTAACCTAATGGTAAAGTCTAGCGGTCAAGGGTCAAAAGTTTCCAATTTACCAAGAGGGCGCCATTCATGCCTTATTACAGAATTTGCACGCGTAAATCGCGGAGAACGCTATCTTGTGTTTATAAGATCTTTGATATGTATACTAAGCCTGAAGGTGGCGCTTTCCTACGGCAGCCATCTTGGATGGTACACATACACAACTCTGCATTGCTCCGCCATCTTGTCAGAACTCTAGTTGTTTAATAGCTCTATGTTTATTACCCAGTACTCCACCGTGCACGGTCGGTTTGTCTGTTTATCTGTTCCCCACAAGATACTGTACTTTTGTTTTCTGCTTTCTGAGTTTATAGCGGGCGTACTTCTACCTCGCTGCGCAGCGCTGCACTGCTGGGTAATAAAAAGAACATACAACCGTTAGTGGGCGTCCTACACAGGCATGACGTTTTTACGAACGGGGATTTGCTCTCTTGTTCTATTTATACTCTTTGGGACAACAGACATAAAATACAAAGTAAAGCAAAATTCACACCAAAATCGAATTCGATTCGCATGGCCAACAAACGAAAAAAGAACATCGAATCAGCGGTAAAGAACAGAGGCGCGTAAAGGCCAACTCAGACAGCGTCGGCCGACGCAGCCCGACCCGATTTATCGTCGGAGACAGTCTTAAGCCGTCGTGAGAAATATTAAACACGTTTAATATTCTACTACGCGACTGCCCCCGACGCACACCATCGCGTCTGCGTTCAACTCACACAGACCCGACGCGACAACAAATCGCATCGGGCTGCGTCGGCCGACGCTGTCTGAGTTGGCATTAATAAGACGCGCATCCTAAACGTTCTACTTAATGTGGAATAAACGAAGTAACTCATACCAAAGAACTTAAATAGCAGTTCCGCGTATTTGCGTTAAAATCGATGGAACATTCGCCCTCATGTGGTTGCAGTAAAATTTGAACATTTTACTAAGTGTAGAAACTACAGGAAACAAACGAACCAGAGCGGCGCCTTTATTATTACTATATAGCGCCGCCGCGCGGATGCAGTAAAATTTTTCTCCGTGTACCCACAATGCATTTTGACCGGATGTTCCACTATTTTGGGAAGCTGCTCTATCTTCTGCTATTTATTATCTTTGCTCATACATATACCTTTATATTTCTTTAGATAAAAGCTGGATAAAGGCCTAGGAACCAAGAAAAAAATTAAGTATAATTCATTTATGTATGAAATAAAATGCAAAAGCAATGGAAAAACGGTGTACAATCATTGAAAGTTGACTTGTGGAACACAAATACATATCTATATCAAAATCAAACGGATATTTAGATAGCTCCTGCTATCTTTATCAACGTTAAAGTGAGAAAACTTTGGAGATCATCTTACATATACATAAAGAATAATAAATGGTATCAACCAATCAGAATCAAAATACAATTAGTTGATTGGACCACAAAATATAAGTTCAGTGACAAGTTAATGGCCGAATTATTTACAATTAACCCATGATAAGATGTCGGCAAAATGATTATGTAAGCGATAGTTTATTGGCGGTGCCATTGAACCACTTAATACTAAGACTTATTTAACTACAGTAAACAATGACATAAAATATAACATAGTGGGATTAATATAAGGTCCTAAATAATTAAAACAATTGTGGAATAGAAAATAAATTGCAGAAATATAAAGGTATATGTATGAGTTTAAAT
>NW_022698732.1:0-6068 GCF_011630105.1 Anneissia japonica | reverse complement strand
TAATAGGCCTATACATGTGTATTGTAATGTACAGTACAATTTAATACAATTCAGCTTCGTATGGAAGCTGCGAAATAAACTTGAAATTGAACTTGTTCAGGTAAAGAAAAATACTTTTATTTGATGTTAAGTGCAATGCTGATGTAAAAATAAACAAACTTTGACCCCAAATGATCTAAGATTTAGAGAACAAAAAATATAAATATTTTACTCTGACCTCTTCTAATCGGAAGATTCTTTTCAATTATTGTATTGACATTAAAAAATAGGAAGGGAATTTAGAGAGCTTTTATTTGAAGGCAAGTACGATGGTAAAATACCAAGACACTATTGCGTTTTTAAATATATTTAGAAAAAAGATTCGTTTTTAATTATTGTATTGACATATTGACATTTTTTTAATGTCTATTTTGATAAGTAAAATATATTTTTTCAAATCATTGAACATATTTGAACTTTAAATTTCTAATAAAATTAAAGTACATAGATAAAAGTGTATACCAATAATAGAATTCACGATGGTAAAATGCCAAAGCACCATGACGTGTTAAAAATGAAGTTTCAATGAAATTAAACCCGAATTAGAAAACCTGTTATATTAAACCTTTACTAAAACCTATTATATTTATTTAAACCCAGAGCATTTAAACCCAAAGCATTAAAATATTCAATGTTCTAGTATAATAATTTTTTCAGAAAGTTTAAACAAAATTAACTTAAATATTACATATATTAAATATCATAAAATATTTTTATATGATTTCACTCGAAGGAAGAAATACATTTGTTAAAATAAAACTTTCGTTTATTTGTTTATAGCCACAACGTGAGTGCTTATCCATAATGAACCATTCAGATCCTTTGGTCACTGACATAACATTATTATTATAACTCAATGGATGATCTTGGTTTTCAGTTGGACATTGCTTTTTTAGGAAAGTGCAGATGTTTTTTCGTACGGCTTCGTAGCAACAATATACCTGTATCCTTTGAAGGGTCCTTCCAGGAATGAGAACCTTCTATATCCAATGTAGTTGGGTTTGACTGAATAGAAGGCCTGAATATTGCCAGGATATAGTCCAGCAGACTTTTGTAAAGACAGATGTTGCCACGGTTTGATTGGGAGCTGGCATGTGTTCGACACATTTGCTGATGACATGTTACTTTGAAGTGATTTGATCGGGAACATCGACTGAGGCATATTCGTATTCATATTTTGCCGCCTCAGTTTTGCTCGCCGGTTTTGGAACCATACCTTTAATAGAAAACAATAACCATTCAATGCTGTTTATAAAAGAATCCTAAAAACATGTTTCCTTTATAAAATATATTTTTTTATAAACACAAGATAATTAATGTAAAATTTTATATCAAAATATATTATAATTATTATTATAATATTTTTTTATTATTTGCAATATTTCTTGTCATAGATGAAATCATGATCATCATTGGTAATTAAAATGGCAAGGTAGGAAATATTCATTCTGCTTTTATTATTTAAAAATGAATTGCATTAATTGCTAGCATATTATACACAATAGGATAAAATGATTAATATTTACAAAAATGAAAAATAATATTATGATAATACAGAATGAAAACAACGTAAAAAGAATATACATCGGAAATTACAATTACTATATATATATACTGTCTCTTATACACATCTAGATGTGTATAAGAGACAGATATAGGGGCGTAGCGTACCGGAACTGGAGTGGAGTTGAAAGGCGACACCCCAGTTAGGTCATTTAGTCACTAGATAGTCCCCTATCTCTACAGAACATGGGCAGTTGCATGTGTTTCCAGGCTAACGTGAAGGAGTTCCCCCGATGTATATTTCTTAGCTAAATGATTCATGAAACTCTACTTGGTAATGAATTTGACTGCCGATAGTCTTTCCACACCCCACCCCACCCTTTCCACTCCATCAAAAAGGATCCCCTATATGTAGAGAGCATAGGCTTAGTTATCAAATAAAGAAAGTAAAAACTATAGAAACTACGATGTATTTTAAAATAGTCCAACTGCGCCACACTCCAAAGCCCTGGCCTAAGCTAGTATTCGTTGTGCACGTAGGTTTATCTTATAGCCCTGGCCCATGGCCTGAGTAGGCCCCTGCCTTATCAGGCTTCTGGCCTAGCCCCAAGCCCCTAGCTTAACCTAGGCCCCTTGCTTAATGGACTAGCCTACCTAGGCTCCTAGCATCAATACAGAATCTTAATTCCAATACGCCATTCAAATCTAACTGATTAAATCTATAATGAATTTTATACAGCAGAAATTCATCTTACCGATTAAGCCACCGTACTGCATTGGAGGTTTATCTTACTCAAGCCTCAATATACAATTACAAGTAGGCCTACATTAAGTATTTGAATTTATAACACTATCAACGTCCAGTGGCGTATCTAGCAGTATTAAAATGGGGTGGGGGGCCGACCAAAATATGAGGGGGCGTGGAATTTATTTTCGGTGGCCACGCCCACTGAAAAATATTGCTTCTTAGATTCCCGAATACACGTTAACCTGACAGCTGTAAGCATAAGCCTAGCCTAATTTTTTTTGCTTCGAAGTTTTCGAATGGGGGGCGCGGGCCTCTATTGAAAAATATGTAATGGTAATTGACTCAGGGCACCATTCTAATATCCTTTCTATGAAGCGCCAACTAGGTGACTTATATTGTAAAGTCGTAATAATACTAAATTTGCTGTTTTCGCTATTCTGTACAAACAGGAAGAGCTTAAAAANNAAAATATTTTTTTTTTTTTTTTTTTTTTTTTTTAAGGTATCAGACTAATACCTTAATACCTCCTCCAAAATAGATTTACATAGGTGTGTTATAAACTAAAAATACATTAACCGATAACAGAAATAATTGAGAAGCTGGATATAAACTATAGCTGTGATATCTAATAACAGTCAATGAATGTATAGCCACTCAGAATGCCAAGATCTTTCTTAAGGTCTTGTTTATGGGTGTTCAGGTGTAAAACCCAACGCGTCCCAGCGCTTCTTCTGGCTTTCATTGTTTTGTAACCATTGCCTATAATGATGAATCGGAGGTTAGATATTAAGTGGCCTGGTGAGTTAAAATGCTCACTGACTGTAATTTTCTCTCCTTATTTCTAATACAGCTTTTATGATTATTCATTCTAGATCTTAAGCTACAACCAGTTTCTCCTACATAATTACCATGGTTGCACATATTACAAAAAATGAAATACACAACATTGGATGATGAACACTGAACAGTCTAACATCGGGGCCGTATCGAGTGACTAGTGCCCGGTACTGTAAACTTAATATCACTATTTATGATAATACAAAGTTTACACCTTCTATACCACATGATCTGTTACCCTACTTCTGGTTATGAGCCGGAGATAATTGCCTTGATGACATAAATAGAGACTTAAGGTTGCAGAGTTGGCGTTGAGCTAGTACAGGTGAGCTTTCAAATACAGATTTAATAGTAGGGTCTACCTTAAGGGTTTTGTAGTCTTGTTTTAATGTGCTAGCAAACGATGAAATCATATAGTTATAATAAAAAAATCATAGGTAATAGCTGATTAAATGAACTTAAGTGGGTAATTACATTCAAGAAAATGGCTAATTAACAATGCGACTATTGATATTATCTATTTCTGAAGTAACGATATTTATTTCTTTTAGGATATTTGTTTTTTCTGAAGTTGATTCAGTATTGTCCAATTCTACTTCTAAATTTGAGACTCTTTTTTCTAGTTCTTTTTCTTTTTGGTTTGTAGTTTTCTTTTTAGTAGATGAATAATTTATTGCTTGACCTCTTATCATTAAAATTAAAACTTCCCATAAAAGTTGATCATTTATAGAGTATCTTGTTATTCCATCTAAATTGTCTACATTTATTTTGTATTGGTCGAGAGTTGTTTTTATAGTAACTTTTACGAGATCTATATAGTCTCTATCATGTAGCAGAGAATTATTAAATTTCCAAAATCCTTTTCCTCGCTTAAGTTCAGAGAAGGATAATGTTAACATTACAATGGAATGATCCGAATTTATGCTCGGGAGAATTTCACAATTCTTAACTGAATACAATAATTCGTGTGAAATTATAAAGAAATCCAGTCTGGCCTGCTTTATTGGGTTCGTTTGGCGCCATGTGTATCTTTTTTCTTTGTGTTTTAATTTACACCATGGATCCTTTAAATCTAAATTTTCTATTATTTCCAAAACTTTCTGCCTTACCTTTGGGTTATTTACATATTTGTAATTGAATGTATCTGCTTCGGGATCTTGTACAAGGTCCCAGTCACCACAAATAATAATTTTATCATTATTGAAGTTTGTACTAATACTCTCTATCTTATCATAAAATTCTGGGTTATCCAAGTTCAGGCCATATAAGTTTAAAATTGTATATCTATTATCATATATGGCAACACTCAGTGCTACGAAATTTCCTCCTTCGTCTAATATTGTATTTTTTACTTCAAAATCAAAATTGTTATTAAAAAAATGGCTGTCCCTCTTGAGTTACTCTTATATGGACTAATATAGCATTCTCTATATCCCCATTGTTGTTTCACAATTTCTACTTGTTCAACAGTAAAATGAACATCTTGTAAACAATATATTTGGGCATTTTTTTGTTTTAAAAATTTGAATACCTTCTCTCTTTTGAGATAATTGTTAAGGCCTCTATAATTTAGAGATAATATACGCAGTTTATCCATCATACTAAATTATTAACATTTGTGTAAGTATTATCAAGCAGCATCGTAATGAGTATTCTTATGTTACAAACGCAGTCACCCAATGGCACATGTAGGCATCTAAAATACAGAAAACAAAATTGAAGATAACACAATAAAACAACAGAATCAATTGAAGAAGGAAAATTAATAGAAGTTATTAAAAGTTTCGACTATTTATACTTCTTAGTCTTAATCTAAACATAAGTTATCTTATTCAAAAGCAAGAGAACAGAATATGATTTCACAAAAATTCCAAATAATTGTCCACACTATTTGATCTTGTCGGAATACGATAGTTATTAGTCAGCTTCTGTATCTACGCATCCAAAGTATATGTTGAAAATTTACCGTCCTTCCTCTTTATTCTAATACATGGAGGTAAGCTCATTGGAATAAAGGCATATAATACATTCACTTTTCCTCTGATAATGTCTAAGTGTTTTTCCTTCAGTTCTTTTCTAAGTTTCCTAACAGGTAAAGATACATCGTCGGAAATGAAAATGTTCTGCTTACCAATTGAATTGTTCTTTAAATCCTTCCATGTTTCAGTAATTTGCAATATTAATAGGCCTAATACTTAAATTAATACAACCAAATCATTATCAGATTTTCCAGATGTACAATATTTGACAAATATTTATCTTATGATTCTGGTGTAGGTAGTGATATAGTAGTATGTATCATGTATAATTTATTATTTACGGTATGTTTCATCAGGTTCCGTTTCATCAGGTTCCGTTTCATTTAATTATAAAGTGAGATTTAAATATAAAAAGCTATGACTGTATACTGGTTTTTAAATGTTGTGTTTATTTAAATATAAAAAAAGAAGTATTACTAAAACAACCTAATAACAGTAACACATCTTTGTTATGCTTAAATAAATACAATAATAAGATTTTATCAGATTGTATATATTTAAATATTAAAAAGTAACGGATACTAATATAACATAATTTAATATGATAGTTTGTTGTATTAAGTATTGTATATTTAATAACAACCTAATAAATCAGTTCATTAATATATGATTATTAATTTATAATAAAACAAGATTTGTTAATTAAGTTGTATATTTAGTATCACTTATTTTTTAACGTAAATAAATACCTAATAAAATCTTTATTTATTTAAACATGAAACTAAAATGGTAATGGAATTTGGTTGCTTCCTCATTGAATTGTATATGTTCAGCTAATGTTTAATTTGGTGAAATGAAATTGTATTTTCAATAAATTCTAAATTCCTTAAAAACGTCCTTTAAATCCTTACCTAATCTCAACTCAATCTTAAAAAGTCTCTGATCTCGGAGTATGGCGGGTA
>NW_022698731.1:0-700 GCF_011630105.1 Anneissia japonica | reverse complement strand
TACCGATTGTGATAAAAATTTTCAGGCCCGTAGCCAGGTTCTTTCAAGGGGGGTTTTCTGGGCGTTAGGTCCACGGTCGAAGCCCCGGTGGGGTCGGCGAAACCCCCAAAGCAAGGGGATTGGGATTTTTGTGCTTTATGGGTCTAAATAATGCTATAAAAGCAGATATGTTCGAAAAGGTCTTTGTCTGGGTCTGCAGTGCACCAGGTGGGTTGGAGGACTTATTTGGGAAATCTGAAGAGGGGGGTTTGCCAGAAATGAGGGAGGTTTGCTAGAAAAGGACGGTTCTCCCGAACCATAAACCCCCTGGATACGAGCCTGATTATTACAGGCATATAAATGGTGTTGGAAAAAAACAGCCCTTAAGATGTTTATGAAATCACCACCTCATGTTTACATGCTTTGGCCAAGCTTGGGATCATTTATGTGAGAATGGGATGCAAGGAGTTTTTGTGTAGTCTTCTTTGAATGAAGAAAGTATCTGCTAAAATGCCTCAATTTTGCGATGGAAAAGATTCAAAACTCTGCCAAAAAATCAAGGTGTAGATAAGCTGCCACCAACTGCAGGAGCCTTATATCAGCATATAATGCATGCACATCTGCAGGCCAATATATGGAGCCAGGATTCTGTTATCCATCCAGAAATCCCTGATCCATGCAAACTGGGCTGGTTTATGGAAGATGGTAATTTGAGACCTGT
>NW_022698730.1:0-1773 GCF_011630105.1 Anneissia japonica | reverse complement strand
AGACATACGTGGATCCACATCAACAAAACCGATTGAATATATATATATATATATATATATATATATATATATAACCCTACAACTTTTATTTCAAGTTGCTTCTATGGCAACATGTCAAAATTAAATAAAAACAAATTGTCAAAGATAGGTAAAGCCGCTCAGCAGCTGAGAACAACTTGCGATTTTTTTCGCAGTTGTTTTAAAATGTACTGAGTATTCGGTACATTTCCACGTCAGGTAGGGCAAAATTACACCTATACAAATAATTTATAATGTTGTTAGTATTTTTCAGATAATAATTTTATTACCAGTTCTTTGAGCCAATTTATTGCAGTAAATCACGATCTTTAATTAAAGACAGGATATGTTTGAGTACCAATACAGGACATGAATCACTGTCACACGAGTATCAACCATGGGGCAAGCTTATCAGCAATCCTAATGAACCCATTATTGAACAAACTGACCAAGGAGGCATTTTTGGGGTCGCAGTACATGATGGACAACATCCAAATTAACTCCAGGAAAACTATGCTAAAA
The DNA here is from genome assembly GCF_011630105.1 of Anneissia japonica. Lineage (NCBI taxonomy): Eukaryota > Metazoa > Echinodermata > Crinoidea > Comatulida > Comatulidae > Anneissia > Anneissia japonica. The sequence goes on along the minus strand of NW_022698730.1, from coordinate 1,233 downwards.
CTTATCAATGTCAAACTTTCACAATGTCCGACTGAATTTTATTAATACGGTACAGTACAGTAGTTCAAGGAGCCTTAGCCTACAAACCTTAATAATAAATAGGCTAAACCTAGGTTTTAAGGGAGCAGTTACTGTACATCCCACTTGGTATGAGTCAAATTTTACTTTCACTTCATTTTGTTCTATTGATACTCACAGTATATTTTGGCACCCTCAAACCGGACAGTGGTTGTTCAGAGATCACAAAATGTTGAAAAGAATTTAGTAACCAACCAATTTGGAATATAGCATGGAGGTATTATTAATATTATAATACTATACCTCCATAAATATTATTGGTAGTTTTTTTTTTTTTTTTAGGGAGGGGGGGGGGGTCATGACGAGACAAGTTTTACTTCTAGTCATGATCCCAATGATGGTGGTTTATTATTTGTATTGTATAGTATTCCATTATTATTTCCATCATTGAATAAATGTCACTTGAATTCAAGTGAATTTTTGATAACACTGAGAACCACTCCCAAACTGTGACACTTCCAGAAAAACCTTCATGCACTGCTATTACACAACTTTATGCCGATTTTTTATATTTGTTTGCCACGTACCTACTTTTTTACTACTTTACTCCACCCTAACCTTAAAGCCCCATTCCCGGCAAAATTTCACTAAAAACTGACTTTTTTTAGAAAATATGCATTTGCATTACTGTACTCCAATTTTTATAAATCATGGAAAAATATTGGCATGAATTTTAGTTTTACGAAAAAGAATAAAAAAAATGAGAAATACAGACTATTTCTCATAAAATATTACCATTTTCTCGACGAATTCATCGTTACTAGGCAAATTCAGAGGTTGTAGATCGCATCCACTGGAATACTCTCGCTTTTATTTATACTTTATACAGTCAATAAAGTGCGCCCTCTCTAATGAGATTAGTTTCTGTACTTCGCATCTCGCACAATGTGGTCGTTCGGTTAGGCTGAGATATGTTTGTTTAAGTGTCAAAATCTCAGTCAGAATCATTTTGTTAACAAATTTGAAATAATTCCTGTGAAATATTATATTCACAAGTGTCAATTACTAGCAACGGAAAATATGTCGGCCGTTTTTATGTGTGATAACAGAACCTAAATCGAGGTAAGGCTAGGCCGAGCCTAGCAGCATGATAGGCTAATGTTTTCGGCGCCTACGATATTTCTTCTCACGACCTATCGCAAAATCAACATGAAA
>NW_022698729.1:0-1890 GCF_011630105.1 Anneissia japonica | reverse complement strand
GATGGATAACCATGTATTTTATTTATTCTTTATTTATTTCGTGTTTAAATTCAGAGGTGGGTAGGTGGGTAGGGATGCAGCCGTCCGGGGCTCGTACATTTTTTATTGTTATTAATATTAATATCAATTATTACTATCGTCATCATCATCCTTGTTATTATTATTATTATTACTATTAGTAGTAGTATTATTAAACAAACATTTAAAGAAACTTGCAAAAGAATAAAAACGAAATTGAACCACAGTATCGCATTTCTATCTTAAAAGAACTGGTCTGAGATTTATGGATTTAAGATTATTTTTAATCACGCTTAGGCCTATGTGTTCTATTAGGCCTATGTATAGCGTGTACTGATGCATATTTACATGTTTAGAAGTATTCATTTTGAGTGATTCCATGCGTTACCTAAGGCTTGGTAGTAATGTGCTAGGTAGTAATGTGCTAGGTAGTAGTAGGAGCCCTCCCACCATGAGAGCTCACGAGTTACGCAAATGGGATGGGTCCTGTTTATTTTAATATGATATGCCATAACTGGACTAATGGGACAATATATGAAACACTACACTGTTTCTGATATATGTAAACTGCAATACATTATTTAGCATCGGAAGAGCTTTCCAACGATCTGATTTGTTGCCTGTATAGAAATTATGAGTTTAGACACCAAAATCATATCTGTAGCTTCCATTTAGTTCCAATGATATGCACATTTTAGATAAATTTGTATACAAGATGAAAAATCAAGTGTCAACAGGGCTTAGGGTGACCAGGACGGATTAATTAAGATATCATCTATGTTGACTGCTTCTAACATTCCACTCCCCTTAACTTGATTTTTAGGCCTCTTTTTTGATTTTTTTCCTAGTCTATAAGATACTTTGGGAAAGAGAATGATTTATGAATATAAACTCAAATTACAAAATCTCAAATGTACAGAAGGAAATCCGGTAAGATAAATTGTATTTTAACACTACATAGTTCATCATTTATTTATTAAATATTATATTACCAGACTTGTTTCTATTGTATTTTAAAATATGAAGGACTGTATGAAGGAGTATTTCTCTGTTTGGAGTTTCTGCCGATATTATTCTCCTGAAGACAATTGAAGCAACTCAGTCGAAACGTCAAGACTTTCCCAACTACAACAGTTCATTTCAGAACTACTTACGTGGTGTACCGCAAGTTTCAACATATATTAAGGACTGAATAAATATTGAAATAAATTTTCCAAAAATTTAAATATCTGATTCAGATCATTGTTGGCTCTTGAAGATAAAACCAGCCTCATACCAGCCGCCCTAAACAAACAACTGTGAAAATTATATAATTCCTTCAAGATGTCATTGTATTTTCGTTTAAGGAAAGCCAAGTCTGAGATATAGTTGGCATTTTTAGAAGTGATGTTAGCACGGCAAAAATGAGAAGTGGGCATGGATGTTAGCATAAATATTCTATAACTAATTCTAAGGTTACAATGTGCAATAAATGTGAATGAATGAATTAATGCAAGTGTCAAATCAGTATATTATTATTTTATTACAGGATAATAACCGAAAAGTAAAAATTAAATGCTTAAACACTTACTTGTTGGCACATCAATAGTGGTAGATGCTGAAAACCGAGGTTCAATGTAAGGTTAATGGAAGAGTCGATGTTCTAAAAGCTCCTCAAAAAAAGTATCCTAAATTGCTAGTTATACACTTGGCCTACTCTTATCCGACTAAATCTGTTATTTATTAAGAAGACAACAATATGGCAACAACCAGATCGACTAAATCAAAACGTGCAATCGATAAATCTAACGTCAACGGAGGCAAGTCCGACCTAGGCCTAAGCCAACAACCGGCTACGAGCGGTCCTGATTCATCAACGGCGACAGCGACACC
>NW_022698728.1:0-1029 GCF_011630105.1 Anneissia japonica | reverse complement strand
TTACAACCTATACAGTGTACTGTAAATTCTGTAGTAGCCTAAACCTTCAGAGAAAATGGCCTAATGATTGTTCGTTAAATTAGATGGAATTTAAATGTGGTTATATTACGCTAGTTTGAAGGTTTACTGTAAGCCTATCAATTACACTAACATCTTTGGTTAACATAAAGAGAACTAGAGCGTCGCACTATAAAGAATAAAGAGTGCTTACCTACCTCCACCCCGGTGCCTAAATACAGAATTTACGCTTTTTTTCTATGCTCGACGGTAAGTTTCAATGAAACTTTGCAGACAAGCTGGAAAACCAGCTTGATGAAATGGCCCCGCTACTTTCAAAAACGTTCCGCCGCCGTTGCTGAAAAAACCAATATAATTTTAATGAAGTGGAAAAAATGAAGTGGGAGACAAATAAAAATTAAAAACGAAAACCAAGTTCACTGTGACGTCATTAGTGTGTCTTGAACTATGGCTACAATGGTAATAGCGAGGTACAACGTGACCCATTGCGTGCTATACGGGCCGACATTGCATGCAAGTGCATTTTCAGTTCATAGCGATTCAATTACTAAACGCAAAAATTGATCATGCATATCACAGTAGTTTTGATCAGCTTAACCACAGACCCTATAACCTAGCTGTAACTGATTGATTGATTGATTGATTGATTGATTAATATCGATTAAGACACTTTTCCGTTTAATATTGAGGTGATTATAAAAGAACGTAAAGGGTCTAGGAGAATGTATGACGTATTTTGTTCTAATTTCGTTGAAGGGAAAATATAAAGAAAAATTGAAGAGATATAGGAATTTCAAATCACAAAAGTATTTGGGAAACTGTGTTAGATGTCACTTTTAGAATCATTTACAGGATTTTAGCTGTTAAATCATTTGTATTCAAAATCGGTATATTGGAAAGCAATATAATACATTTACAAAGAAAGTGAAGAAACACTCGAACACATTTTTTTTTCTCGTGCCATTTTAGTTTTTAGTTTTGGAATAAAGTTTTACAATGGCTTAAAAATAC
>NW_022698727.1:0-604 GCF_011630105.1 Anneissia japonica | reverse complement strand
AAGGCCAGAGGACTGGCCAAAAATGTCTTTCGAAAAAAAGTAGTATTCATAAATTGTCTACATGCCTTGTCATAATTTTTTGTTTCAACGACTGATATATAATTTAAAGAACACACGTATATACATATACACACAAATAGATACAAATAAACTGAGATGACTGTTTAATTTTATTACAAAAAAGTTTGTGTGCATATGAGGTAGCTGCCATTGATTACACATTATATTTTTTTGCTGTGTTATAGTATGAGACACCCCATTTCACGAAGGTTACCATGAATACCAAGTTCACCAGGACGAAACCCAAAACTTGTTACATGTTGGAGCTGACCAGAGTCTATTGAACCAGGTAAATAATTTGCCTATGTAGCCTTTCTTATTTTATCATATATATATATATATATTATATGTTATCTCTCCATAAGCGTTGCTTAATGCCATATGTTGGATTGTCTTACGTCCGGCCGTTATATATGTTTATTCTGGTTTACTTGTATTTTATGTTTTACAGCTGATGAAGGATTATGGCCGAAAACGTTTGTGAACCTTCATTATTAAAAATTGGCAAATTTATACTTTCTTCCTGAGTTTTATTTGATTATCT
>NW_022698726.1:0-712 GCF_011630105.1 Anneissia japonica | reverse complement strand
GGAGGGGGTCCTGTACAGGTATTATGTAAAACCTGGCATTAAAAAACTAATATAAGCTTTACTGTCAGGGGTTTATTTATGAATTTGAGTAGCAGGAGAAATTTGAAAGTAACAGGAGAGTAAATTGAAATAGGCCGGGGTATAGGGGGCCATCTAGGCCCCCAGAGGGGTCCAGGGGCAGAGCCCTGGTCGGGGGTCAAGGGGGCGAAGCGCCATGGCGCTCCAGGGTTTTTTAAGCCCATTTGATGGCATTTCTCTACATCATTTTTTTTAAACAGTTTTCAGAATCAAATACTGAGCTGTAAAAAAAGTTGATATTTTTACATATTTTTCATACATAGGCCAGGGAGTTTAAATAACAGCTCCCTGCATAGCCTAAATAGATACCGTACTGTAAACCAGAAACTTTCGCGAATTGAAAATTTCGACCGTTTTCGCGACATTAAACTTTCGCGAATCTCAAAAAGCCTAAATTTAATTCATGAGAGGAATATCATTCAATAAAAAAAATATCGTATCGTGAGTTTTAGGCCTAGGTTAGATAGGCCTACAGTCACTGTGTAGGCTACAGTATCTAGGCCTAGGCAGGCTAGGCGCCATAAGCCTGCAGCCTACCTCAGTTGCTAGGACCAGGACTTAGCTGGCTGTCCCAGGCACAGATAAGAAAGACAAGTTTACACACATACAGTACTCACTGTCATATGATATTCCT
>NW_022698725.1:0-1602 GCF_011630105.1 Anneissia japonica | reverse complement strand
TTTGTTATTTGTAATATACTATAAACCAGTGCTGTTCAACTATACATTCGCAAAATGTGTGAAAGATCAGTTGCTTTATTCAAATTTGAATTCCAAATGAAGCCCCAGTGACCCGGTTAGTTAAGACGTTTGCATAGACAGCAGAAGACGCCTGGTTCAAGTCCAAGTTGGGGGCAACGTTTTTTTTGCAGTTCTGCTTTAACATCGAATATATAATAATATAGGCCTATTTGCGGTCACCTTAAGAACCAGCTCTTTCTATTTGAAAATTATATACTGTATAGGCATATATTATTATAATATATATATATATATATATATATATATATATAGAGAGAGAGAGAGAGAGAGAGAGAGATGAGCAGTTCAAGGTATACATTAGTACATTATAAACATAAAAATCAATCAACATGTATCATGATAATTGTATGACTTCAAGCAATACAATGGGATCTTATGTCACAATGCTAAATTTTCCCTACACAAATAGAAAAAGCTGGTTCTTAAGGTGACCGCAAATAATGAGCAGAAACGGTATACATCAAAGAGTACATACCTGCAAGAACCGTTGACTAAACAAGAAATCACTGAGAGTTGTTGTTTCAGAGTCCCATCTCTTTGGTCTTCTTGTAGGTTTATTCTTCTTATTCTTCTTCCGGTTCTTTCGCCGACTATCTTTCCGTGATTTCCTTCTGCATGGTTTATTATTTTTATCTCTTGATTTCTTATTACATTTGTCTTTCTTATTCTTATCACCACGACCATTTTTGTCCTTTGTAGGTTCGGTTTGGCTCGGCAATTCTGTGTTCGACGCCGATTGCTCCGAGTTTATTTCAGAACTGCCCTTCGGTTTTTTCCTTGATTTCAGAGGATTTTTTGGTTTTCTAGTAGGCTTACGTTTTTTTCCAGTGATTGTAGTTGTTTCTACTGTATCGCTCTCCACCGTTGTATCTTCATCCTTATTCGAAGATAAACAAAAGCTGTCGAGAAATGCTTCGGTACAAGCAGAATGGCAGCATTCGTAAACAATGTTTATTTCCTTGGCGCGTTCCGTGCTAATAGCTTCTATTCTTTTTTCTTGATTCCCTGGTGATGAAATAAAAGGTTATTTTTAGTTTTTTTAAATACAACGGTTTCTAATTTTCGGTACTTTATTACTTTCTTCAATGAAACATTTGTTGTTTGTGCTGTGTTTTCCAATTATAGCTACCTAGATATTATAGGTTCTTATGTTCTGTAACACCGGTACAGTAATGAAAATGAATTTAATACTTTGCCTTACTTGGCTCTGTCTATCGCACGAAATGATTATGTATAAATGTCAATTGATATCAGCATTATTATTCGGCATTATTATCACTTTGAGTGCTCTTTACTGTATTCATTTTAATTATGTATTAAAGACACGCGGTCTGTGTAATTGAGTTATGCCTAATCTTGGACAATTCAGTATTGGAATTACTTACGTTGTAAGTGCGTTATAAGCTTTCAATTAAAAATTTAAACGAGTAAATAATTTGTTTCGTAACAGCCACAAAGAAAAGCCTAAATAAAACAATCTAGGCCTATATTCTATAACTTGGATAGCTCCATTCAAACCTG
>NW_022698724.1:0-1226 GCF_011630105.1 Anneissia japonica | reverse complement strand
TCCCAAAAAAAAAACTATGGGTAAATAAACATAGAATTTTTATGCCAAAAGGGAAACTATCACTTATGAATGTTCAACAACATAAGAAATTACTACTGCAGTATTCCACATTATGAAAAACTGATAACTGAAGATGCAACAAGTAACAATGTCACAATAAAAATACTAATAGAAATAAGAGTAAAATAATAACAACAAATAACAATAAAAATATGAATAATAATTGAAAATCCGCAGTCAATTTCAAAAAATTTTGTAATAATAATATTTTCTTCAAGCTTTATTATAAATATAAAAAATACCAATAATAAGCAAACTCAAATTTTATATAAGTCAAACAATTTTTCAATGCCATTTTGGATTTGACTTAGCCACATTCAACTGTAATATTATTAATAATATTAATAACAACTATAATGGTATAGAAAGTCTATGTGGTAGGCCTACACCAATTATATATTACACTGGTTTATAAATTTTATACTTTCCACATTTCTAATGTAAAGTACTGCCTTTTTATTATTTTAATCGTGACAGCAACGTAAATAACTCAGCGGCTATTGTTGCACCAGTCGTAAACCAATTGCTGTACCTGTAGGCTATTATTTTAATATTTATGTATCATACCATATGAAATGCATTGAAGATGGTAGGTCAGCATCATCAAGAATATGTAAATTTATTAAGTTTTGGAAATACAAACCAGTCATCAGTTAAAGATGTTGCGGTGTTTTTTTTTTACAGGAAATATTTCTTGTTTTAATAATATGTAGCAGCACTTAATTAAAATGAATACATACCCAACATGTTTTGTTCATTATTAACTGAATGTATTTATATAACATTTCTCATTGATTAAATGATACTAATGTTGTCAGATAAAGCCATACAATTATACACTGTACCTTTTTAGCACTACAATAATTTGCATTGTTTCCATTAAAACCTCTGAAAAATCCCAAGGGTCAGGGGACTATATTTACGGTTTGCCTCATTATGAATGATAATACTACTACTACTACTACTACTAGTGCTACTACTAATAATAATAATAATACTGTTATTATTATCATTACTACAGTATTATGTTTCATAATAATACAGTATAAATAAAAATAATAATAATTAAAAAAAATAATAATATTAACAATAGCATGAATGTCACGGTCATGTTAAAATACACAAAAAATTGTATAATTTAAAAAAAATAATAATAGCAATGATTC
>NW_022698723.1:0-865 GCF_011630105.1 Anneissia japonica | reverse complement strand
ATTAAAATTTTAAAAAACTAATTTTTTACTGCAATTTCCATTTTTTTTTTTTGTGGTGGTGGGTGCGCTAATTGCTCAAAAATAAAATTTTATTTTTATTTTAAAAATATTAATATTTGCAGTAGGCGGATTCGATAAACAAGGTATAAAAAAGTATCGCCCGAACATTTGGTTTTTAGAATCTATTAACTTACCGATTTTGACAATCTTGAGCTTTTGAAACTTCTTAGTACTTTTTGATCCAGTTCAGATGAAGTCAGGAAACAAAGTTGTTAAGAATAGATTTAAATGTTGTCAAACAAGTTTCAAGGCTTGAAAATACTGTAAAATATTAATATAAATATGTTAAGTGAATTTCCATGTAAATAAAAAAACGATTATATAATAGCACCAAATTCCATCACATGAAGTTGATGTATTTTGAAATTTTTGTTCTGTGATAAGTTTAAATGAGGTGTTTTGTGCAAGTTTAAATAACGTAGTCTGTTAAGGTGACTCTCAGGCTGCACATCACAAATTCAGCACACTACTGTACAGGTACACAAACAGTTATTCAAACTGTGTATAATTACTTTGTTAAATATATTATTGTAGGTAAATCCAATTAAAATAAAAGAAAATAAAGTAAAAACAAAAAATAACAAACATTATGCTTAAATTATAACTGTCATTAGCATAAATATTATATCATGGAATTATGAAATCTAATTTTACGTGTACATCATCTAATCCTTACCATTGACCAACTTGTGACAAGTGATGAAATGGAATCCCAATCACATTATATATCTGTATATTATTATTCGCTTTAATAAAGTATTCACTTATTATTATTGTTTCCACAACAAAACTCACCAAATGTTTG
>NW_022698722.1:0-1219 GCF_011630105.1 Anneissia japonica | reverse complement strand
TATGTAATAAAAATTGGGGGTCACCTTTCATCATATGGAGCTATAACTCATTAAAAATATTCATGGTTTTATGCATATATAAATGTTGACGCACGCGTACGCGCACGTTAAGTCGCGTGAACTGAAAATTAAGGTACCTGACATTCAACCTTGACCTGAAGATTATGCTCACTTAATATGATTCAGAAATGACGAATGGTTAAGATGATATGGGCTCATCAACTTTTTGATGAAAGAAAGATGTGGGGGTCAGAAAAAACTATTTTTTTGACCATGATGACGTCATCAAAATGTAAAAAGATGTCAAATATATGAAAGAGAATTGTCTCAGCTATAACATACTGAAAGTTGGAAGACGATCAATCAAGGATAAGCGAGACACGCTGAAATGCGTATTTTCAAAAATGACGTCATAGCTATAAATCACTTTCTTTGAATTCGGATGCCAATATGATGACGTCACAATGTCCAATCAGCCATTATGAGCTATAAAATCATATTTACAACTTATGTGCTTTCAGAATATGTAATGAAAATGGGGGGTCACCTTTCAACCTAAGGAGCTATAACTGCTTAAAAATAGGCCTGATTTTAGCATAATTTCACTGTATAGCGGCACAAACACGCGCAAAGATACCTATGTTTGATGCGCACGTACGGTATTGCTATTGGCCAAAAGATGACCGAAAAGAATGGAAGTTTGTGAAAACAATGTCAGGAACCCAAAATATGTGAAAAAACATAGTGTCTACCTTCCGTACGTGCTGCGTGCGTAAAAATGCGCGCGCGTAGTTGAAAATTTAAAAAAACATTTCGAAATGGCAATTGGTTAGGCTGATATATTTGATAATGTAAAAACGCAAAATTGCACATAGATGACATCACGCATGACTGAGCGCGTTGAAAAGCTTACCATGACTATTCCAGACCAAGCCAAATGTTCGCTGATAGCGATTGTGCGTAACTCGTGGCATTTTTTAAGATATCGTGTGAACAGAAAAGGGGAGAAAGAAAGAAGAATAAGAAAAAAAAGATGATGATGATGATCCTGACAATAACAAGAGGTGATCCGCTAGTGTAGCGGATCACCAATTATTTAAAAAAATGTTTTATTTTGTGGATAAAGGACGAAATTTGTGCACGTGTATCATTCTAAATTTTATTTGACGAAATTCTATTTTGTGGATAAAGGAAACTGATGAAATATGAATAAATATAC
>NW_022698721.1:0-605 GCF_011630105.1 Anneissia japonica | reverse complement strand
TTGTTGATGGTCAATCGTCTCCTGTGTTTTCTATCTATTCTGGTGTCCCCCAAGGATCCGTTCTGGGTCCTTTCTTGTTCCTCCTTTATATAAAGGAGGAACAGTCTAAGTTTGTACGCTGATGATTCAACTATTTTCTGCTCCTCACCAGACTCTAGTATCACCGCTCGGACGGTTCTTTGTGAATCTATTAATAATGATCTTATCAATGTTTCGGAATGTGGCTGTGAATGGAGCAAGTTTAACCACAAGAAAACTAATCTGATGATATTGTTTCGTGCTCGAGATCTTAACTTCCCTCCTGTTTTTATGGGTTTGATGCCAATACCTTTATCTGCAGATATTCGTATCCTTGGTATTGATATTAATTCTAAATTATGTTGGGGTAATTACATCTCCCGTATAGGTAAAAGTGCAGCAATGCGAGTAGGGTGTTTGTACAGAGCAAGAGGATTCCTTTCTCCACCGGTTCTTTTGTACCTGTACAAGAGTACCACCCGTCCTTTCATGGAGTACTGTTGCCATATATAGGATGGAGCTCTTGCTTGTTTTCTTAATATTTTGGACAAGGTTCAGAAGATATTTGTTAATCTGATTGGTGAAGA
>NW_022698720.1:0-568 GCF_011630105.1 Anneissia japonica | reverse complement strand
TTTCCCCACCTGTTTCTTATAAAAAGGTAAATAGCTGTTGGTTTAGGACTTTAGCTCATTGTTTTCCTCTCTGACACTTTTAATCATTTGTTTTTAGTGTATTACTATAAATTTAAACGTAATGCAATGAAGAATTTATGCAAAAATGGGTAGAGTTTTTATTATATGTACGCTATCCTTCTTCAGCGTACAGTACAGCCTTTCGAGTCCATGCAACTTAGCCTTGGTTGCCCCTACTATTTGGTTATTAGTAGTGACTCAGAGAGGCCTAGCCTAGGTTGTGTCATCAGTTTCTGTGGTAATTTTTTTATTGGATCTTCAATGTATACGTAGGTATAACGATAGAGCCAAATATACTCTTGTTTGCGATAATTTAATTACAATTCTTAATGACAGTTACTCTTCGTAGCAACCTAAAGGTGTGGCGTGAAAAAAGCTTAAAAGGTTAATTGCACCATAAAGCAAATATTTCTGTGGTGATTGTGGTTATGTTGGTGGAAATGATGATAAAACCTCAATTAAGTGTATTAGGTTATCAGCCAATTCATTAATTATTTATTTATTTTTT
>NW_022698719.1:0-539 GCF_011630105.1 Anneissia japonica | reverse complement strand
ATTGCTATTATCACCTTCAATGTTATTATCACTAATTAGTATTATTAAAATAGATATTCAAATATTGTTATTATTACCATATTATTTCTACTAGTATTGTTAAAATAAATATTACTATTAATATTGTTGTTGTTCACCTTTATTATCATTATTATGACTAATTAGTATTATTAAAGTAAATATTTGAAAAGGACCGACATGTCACTGGTGAATCACGTCATTGGATGCATCCTTGTCACTGACGGGTTTCAAACATATCCCCCAATGGTTGAGCAAATATGAAGGACTGAAGTCTGTCACTCAACAATACCAATTGTTCCTATTGTGGATAATTGATATCAGATGCTGCACCCCACCTAATTTTAACGTAGGCCTAATTCTTGGGCATGGTTCTGAAGAAAATAGTATCAAAATGCACGCCATCGTGCATTCATTTGATTTTAGTCGGATTCAAAATAAATTTTTAACATTTATAAAATCATAATGTGGTTTTTCTATTTCAATTTTTTATGATTAGGTCTACAGTATGTACTCATGTT
>NW_022698718.1:0-1202 GCF_011630105.1 Anneissia japonica | reverse complement strand
CATGGTATAAAATCTACGTCTATTTTTAAAGTTTTTGTATCATTCCTTTTAGTATACACAAAAAAAGTGAAAAAAATTAAATTTTAAAAATGAATAGAATCAAAGCTTCAGTATAAAAAGAATCAATAAAACACTAATATTGAATTAAAAGCAAAAATATAACAAAGCAGAAGCCACAGTGATTCAATTGAACGTGCAGCCTTTACTCTGTATTCAATTCAATATTGATTTGCTCCAAAAATGCATTAATAAGCTCCGCTATATAAGAAGCAATAACATTTACATTCATCTATGTATAATATTTTGCAATAGCCAAAAAAAATTATTATAATAAAAAATTATAAATTTAAAAATACAGATCAATACAGATCAGCAAAATTGATGAATTGATGCGGTTGCGTCGCCGGCCCATCCTTAGACATACTGGGAAGTATATGGTAAAGAGATGGATAATAAAAAACGAGATTGAGAATGTTATAGCGTATGTCTATTAAGACGCTTGATTTGACCATCTGAAGCGACTCAATGTGTTAACAAGGTTAATAAAAATATTTAATATCAATATCTATTTAAAAGGATAGCTTTTGAAATAGAGAAGAAATATCCCAAATCTAATTTAAAAATGTTTAACTGATTATACCTGACATTATTACTTATCTATAATATTAAAAGATGCAAAGATTCCATTTGGAGTTTTGTTATAAGCAACTTCATTATGTTGGTACGTTAACATTAGTGTTCAATAAAAACAGAAAGAAATGAGCCTGCGACTATTAAAATGCTTATGATATGGAGGTCTAGCACATGGATTGGAAAAAGATGGATGACACAAAATGGTTTATGAGAAAGATGCATGTATAATTGTAGTAAATGAGTCTGAAGCTGTTTCACAATACAAAGAACGTCATTAATGCTCCGTGTACGAAAAACGACAAATCAAAATCATTTATTCGAAACTCCATTCACAATATCATAATATACAACATGAATTACACAAAATCAGTAGCCATTTGATACATTGTGCAAATTATTATGTATTCTATCCAAGCATGGATAAATAAGTTTGCTGTCTCGAATAGAGAATCAGCAATGTATGTGATCTCACGCTCTATTAAATGTAAAAATGGATGAATGAGGCAACCATATTTCATACGATAACAAGTTGCCGTACCCTACATCGTGCCACCTGCTGCCGTACCCTA
>NW_022698717.1:0-821 GCF_011630105.1 Anneissia japonica | reverse complement strand
GCCCCCCTCGGCTGAGGTGGTTGCAATTAGCAACTATCCATTATACAATGCTTATAATAAAACATACTTAATCGTAAACTGTTCTGTTCTACTAATCACACTTTTAAAGAAGAAAAAAAAACACGACTCTATAATATATTTGCCATGATTGGCAGGTAACTATTAATAACAAGTTAAGGGTATATAATTCAATTGAAACTTTAGATGCCTCATTGTTATGAATACTGAAAAGGAGCCAATGTGTCAGGTTACCTATTTTCCATAAATAAACTGTGTTTTACCTTTCTTATCATTCGGCTCTATTTCCACCCCTCCTGCTCTTACACTTTTGGAGTCCTTAGGAGGTCGACTCTAGGCCTACCCACCAGAGCCAGAACCATAATTAACCTACCTACCTTGTCATCCAGTTGGTAGGTCAAGACAACCATCTTCTTCCACTCTTCACTATTAATTAAGTGTTTTCTCTTTTGAGCATCTGTTATTTAGGGAATTTTTTTATTTCTTTATTTTCTTTTTCTTAATCTCTATCTGGTCTACCATCATATCTTCCCTTAATCACAATGTTCAATAATCCTTCTTTTCTAATACAATGGTCAAACTTTCTCTTTTGTTGTTCTGTTATTCGTTTTTTTTTGTTTTTGCTTTTGTTTATTTGTCTTTTTTCTCCAACTGGATCAATATCATGCATTTATTCTGTACTTCCTCTTTCCTTTTGTCCATGTTTCGCAGCCGTAGGCTACAGTCCCACCATACTAATGACAAACTATTTCCATTATTTTTTCAAAACTTGCTTTAGGCCTACTTCTGGGTCGGATCAAGAG
>NW_022698716.1:0-1843 GCF_011630105.1 Anneissia japonica | reverse complement strand
ACGTATGTTCTCAAAAATGATACAGAAATATTTAGATATTGACTGATTTATAGACATTTTGCTATATAAAAAAATTACCAACTAATTAATTGAGGATTCTGTACTGGAAAGATATTATCAGGACAAAAGTTTGTTTGTTTTAATTTTCAAATTAAAGCTAATAACTTACTTAAACATATAGCCTAAAATATAAGCAATTCAAATAATGAATTTATTATCTCAAATAAGGAAACCCTTTTCTTCATAGATACTGGAATCAGCGGCGGCTTCTCAGAAAACAATACGAGAGGTTACAAAACGAGGGTCCGCCACCAATTGACGGCGTACAGGTTCGATATGACGCCTTTGTCTCCTACAACAGCAAAGACGTTGATTGGGTACTTAAGTCAGCCTTACCGATACTGGAAGGTCCCGAGTTCAACTTTCGTCTTTGCGTTGACTTCAGGGATTTTGTAGTTGGGGGAGCGATTGCTGACAATATTTCTGATGCTATTAAGTATAGTCGCAAAATGTTGATAGTTGTCACCAAGAACTTTGCTAAAAGTGAATGGTGTTACTTTGAAATGGAAATGGCCAGAACACGTATGTTTGACCATCACGAGGACATTTTAGTGGTTGTAATATTAGAGCATGTGGCGAGTAGAAATATGCCGACATTACTTCAGAAGATCTTGAGAAAGAAGACCTACATCGAATGGACAGAAAATCCAGATGGTCAGAAGGTGTTCTGGACACGCTTAGCAGCAGCTTTGAATACTCCGAATGCTCACCACGATCGTCTATTAAATTGAGATGTGCTAAAATTCAGAAAACACTGTGTAAATATTTTTGAATGCTATTAGCCATACTTAAGCTTCTGTTAAGTCTTTTTCAAGAAAAATATTTTGCCTCATTTTCACTTTCGCTTAGTGCCGTATCTAGTCGTGATCGCCCCCCCCCCCATTAGCTTTTCCATTTCAAGTCTCATACGCCACTGCTACAAAGTAAGACTAGGGATGCTCCCCATCGAGCAGGCAATGTTGCACAAATACACCGGTTTGCTAACTCAGTATCCATTGACCAGCAAAATAATAATGCCAGAGCCTTGCATATTATCCGGGTTGTGATGGACGCTATATAAATTCTGATTCTAAAATTTTAAAAAGTATGTCTATTCAATTTATTGTTTAAGCTCTATAACTCAAAACATACCTTAAAGGCTCAGCCGAATATTTAAGAAAGTGAGGGAGTAGAGCTCCAAAATTTATATTAAAAAAAATATGAACCACAATTAATTACCATAATTGGTAAGTTTTTTCTGAACTCGGTATTGAAGTAAGTGTATCGTAGATGGTCCACAGAGAGAAATTGTGTTATCTCTCAAATAGCGACGGACTTGGTTCATTTAGATAGTGCTCTATTAAATGGGGGCCCTCTGGTGAAAGGGGATCATTGGCTTTTCGATACAGTCTGTGGGTTATTGGAGAATATTCGATACCATTTCTGAGCACTTCAGACCCTTATTTATAAAATGCAATTTAATCATTTTATATACTTTTCAATATTGTTAATTATAGTATCTCAAGTTTTAAAACATGTGTAAATTACTGGATTTGGCCTTGCAACGTTTGACGACTGTAGTGCAAACAAATATTAACCAATCATCTGTAAAAATTTAATTTTATTTAAAAAAAAATCAATAATTTCCACATAAATCAGAGTGTGTCCCATTTTTAATATTTCAATTCTGCTTACATATACACACATGAAGACGACTGATCTTATGGAACCGATTACTAGTCAAGTCAAAAGAATTTTTTTAAATTGAAGGTCAAATAATAGTATTTTATTATATTAGTATTAT
>NW_022698715.1:877-1381 GCF_011630105.1 Anneissia japonica | reverse complement strand
TGCGTCATCGTGCACCGCTTTCCCATTGGTGTAACGCGATGAAGTCGAGATATGTTTCCGAACGTTCGCGTTCGAGCCCGGACGCAAAAAATTTTTGAGTTTGCGTCAACTAAGTGGAGTGTTATTGTTACACCACTTTTCCTATTCTTAATGCATTGCGGTTGTTGTAAACGCCAAACGCGTCAGAGAACCGGTACAGATGCTAGGAAATGGTGACGTCATCGTATACCGCTTTCCCATCGGTGTAACGCGATGACGTCCCCCAGTGTTGAGGAATAGGCTTCCAGTGTTAAAGAATAGGCTTCTAGTGCTAAAGAATAGGAAACAGTGTTAAAAGAAAGGACAAAAGTCACGTGTGGTCGTTACGCTCTATGACCCCCATATTTGGGCAAAGGGGAAAATTCTTCATACTAGAAAAGACGATCACGTGTCGAAATTCCGATGACGTCATGGTGTATTTTGAGTTTTTCGAGAAAGTCCTATTCTTCAACACTGGCTCCTATC
>NW_022698715.1:0-860 GCF_011630105.1 Anneissia japonica | reverse complement strand
ACAGCGTGTACAGAAGTTCATCTCGCTAATTTTTTGCGAACGTGTATTTGATATAAAAAATTTTAAAAATCGAAATAACATTACATAATCAACGTATTACACATGGGGTCCCATGTTACTGGGATATATCAAGAGGATGGACGTCGTTTTAGCGAAATTCCTATCGACAACTAGTACAACTAGGCACAGGTTGTACAACGAGAATCATCGTGGACGTTTTTGCGGACCTATTAGTTGACACCGCTAGCACGTTATTGGCTAAAAAGCATCCAATCGCAGCTTTTGTTGTAGGCCTTGGACCAAGGATTTATTCCATACCTATTTGTTTGCACAGAAAGTCGTTGGCCTATGATTCATTCTATTTGTTTGCACCGAAAAGAATTACAGTCGTGTCTTACAGGCCTTAGACATAGAACATATCATCTCTAAACCTGACATTGCAAGTATACCAGACGAATTTGGATTTTATCGAGTTAACGGTAAGTCAAAAAAAATGTCGTGTCTTTTTACATCCAACAATAGTAAGGCTGCAATATACCGATTAAAAAATAATCTAGGCCTAGTAAATATTTTTTTAAACATCGACAGATATCCTAGCCCATGGTCGACCATATTTAATTACACATAAATTATATTAATGTTTTTTTTTTTAAATTATTTATTAGTCCATGGAAATATATACATTGACTCTGCTTTGGAATAAACGTAATGCTTAATATTTTTCGTTAAGACCACCAACAGTAAGGTCAGCCACCTTTAATTATAAACATATTGCATTAATTTTAATTTGTTTGAAAGAAAGGTTATTTGATTTAAAAAAAAATATTCTTATCTTTGTTTTAGATTCAACGTTGCCTTCA
>NW_022698714.1:0-628 GCF_011630105.1 Anneissia japonica | reverse complement strand
TTTGTAACCGTTTGGTCTGTGTAAACTCACTCACCCAAATTTACAAACAGAAGGCAATATAGGCCTAACGACGAATTTAAAATAAAAATAATATTTTTAATAAAGTCAAACATGTTTCTTCGTATTCACTACGACATCTTTAGTGTGAAAAAATAAAAACCGAGTACAAATATCCTGAGTTTATACCTTTGCATATAGCCTATGCACGTTAAAGTTAATTAATTCTAAATAGGTATTATATTGGATACTGAGTAGAGTCGTAACTAATTGTTTGTGTGCACGTTAAGGGTACGTTATTCGAAATGCTTAGTGTAGGCCTACATATAATATCGTAACTTTGAACTTGTTATGTTGAGGATTCTTGCATTTACTATGGAAGAATTCTTTTATTTTTAATTGATACTGTGTATGGTCTATTTGCTTTATATATTGCTACAATACTTTTTGCATAGCGTTTTTATCTTTTCATTGGTTTGTTTAGATATTTGTCTAATAAATGTTAACTTAAATAAATACATTTCATCGTCATTAGATGTGGTTTTAACGTTATTATTTTTTTAATCAAGGTAGTTTCTGATTACTTAGTCAATAATATTTGTTGGGTTCGTTAACAATGTATTTCTAAAGA
>NW_022698713.1:0-992 GCF_011630105.1 Anneissia japonica | reverse complement strand
ACAGAGGCATTCACGGCACCCTTGCCAGAAGAGAGAACTTCAGTCTTGAAGTGTTGTACCAAACTAAATTCAAGTTTCCCACTATAATTATACCAAGCCATCATTGGTATGTAAACCAATCACATACAAGCCTAAAATCACATGATCACTCATTAACCAATCATAAAATATCAATGATCTCTATACATTGACATATACAATGCCCAGCATCTGCTAGCTTGCATTGTCTCCTAAATAACCATGTGTATATATAAAATAAACATTTCACTTCCTTAATGTTGCTCCACCCGATATAATCAAATGTAACAAACAATGTAGAATAAATTCTACAATCACCAAGTATTAACAATTAAATACACATAATAGGTCTACATATACAGTACTCCATTACAGTGGCCTACCCCTACGCAGTACTCTGCTGGATGGTCGGAACATGGTTGACTCACCTTGTGTCTCTTATGATGAAAATCAATACCTTGTATGGTTACATTGACGGTTAGGCCTAGGCCTATATTTTTCTACCAATGGAAGAATAAAACTTATTCCTCGTTTGGTCATCATTCCCGCTTCACAAAGCAAGAGAGACCTGTCAAATAATAACATAGGCATTGGCCTAAAATTTTTTTTAAAAAAACCACATCATGCCTGCAAAAGCCAGATACACGTAGTCTACAGTCCAACCGCTGTAATAATTCTTCACCAGCTTAGAAAGAATTTGATTGGTCAGTTATTAATTGTAATAACCGAATTGTTTTAAAAACCACAAAATTTTAAACAATTAAAAAAAAACACAAATGGATAATTTTTTTACATCTGACAACAATAGTGTAAATAAGTAAGGTGTTAGTGGCATAGGTGTTATAATTGCATATAAGACCCTATAAACTACTGAGTACATTTACATCGGATCCGAACCGAAATTCGGGCCACGTTTCCGAAGCGCCGAACGCCTGTGTCCCTATTTTTACACACTGATTCGATGTGAGGCTTTA
>NW_022698712.1:0-1132 GCF_011630105.1 Anneissia japonica | reverse complement strand
ACCTGTTGCAGGCAGCGTACGATGGTTTGGCCATGTCGGACCTCGGTCTGATGCTCTACGTCGCGTCCCTCGTGCACATATATACATGTGTTGGGTGTTGCGAAGGGAACCGACCGAAAACATGGAAGGTTGCCGACTGTGCGCGTTCGACGTGGACAAGGAACAGAGACAGTACTGCAGTGAGGACGAACGCTCGGACGAATACCATCCGATGCTGAAGGGCGAGCGCCTCTACGAATCCTACGGCGTTCGGGAGCGGTCACGTGTCGTCGAGAACATCCGCGAAGCGCTGGCGTCTATGGAACAGACGATGGAGGACGTCACCTCACAAGAAGTGGAGGTTCACTTCGATCGTCACGTCATGCCCAGTTATCGACGAGTGTGCGAAGAGCAGCTGCTTGTGTTCAGGAGCCTCGAAAGATCCATGGCTTCCAAGATCACCGGCGGCGAGGCTCCCTCCTAGCAAGACTTCAGAACTTACAAGGCTACGTGTCAGGAAATACAGAAGCTCATTAAAGAGTTATCAAGAAGACAAGTCTTCGTAGAACAAATTAAAAATAAAAAGAAAGTAATACCATATAGATTTTTGTGTGTCTTTTATTTATTATTTCAATATTTTATTTAACATAGTATACAAAACAATTTGGGGGTGTTGGAAAGAACAACATTTGTAAAAAAAAAAATATTTATTCTCGGGAATCGGTGTCGTCTACCACCCATCTCATCAAGTTGTCGAGAGTGGCCGCTTCTTGTCCGACGAAACATTCTCTTCCGGTCATCCGGCGATGCAGTGATGTCTACGAGTCGACGCAGCGTCTTTCCAACACAGATCTGTTCCGCTCGTCGATTTTCACGGCCGATACGAAATTTACGAGTTCGGCGCCGTCCGTGATCAAGTCGACGAGCACGTTGTTCTCGTCCACCGAGTCATGGTAGAAACCGCGGTCTCGACAGCCGACGCAGGCTCGCACCACCTGCTCGAATATCTCTTCGCGTTGTTTTCTCCGCAGCACGAAGATTCCAGCATCTCGTTCAGGAAGCAGTGGAACGTCGGTCGCGTCAAGGCAAGAAGGTAAGATCGGTCGTCGTTCGAAACGGCTTCCAAGTTCGCGCAACCGGGTACTCCTTTCGC
>NW_022698711.1:0-935 GCF_011630105.1 Anneissia japonica | reverse complement strand
TCTATCCTCTACGATCCCGTTCAGTTCGTGGTACTCGTCTTGCACGTTCTCAAGAATTTCTTCCATATCTTCGTTCAACTCCAACTCTTCGAAAATCGCCGACGCCAAACGTTCGATCTCGGCTTCTCTGGAGCGGATTTCGTCGAGCAATCTATTCGTGTCGATTTCGAGATTTTTCATAAAATTTTCTCCTCCTCTGGCCTGGTTTCGAATGTCCGAACTGTACAGATGACCGCACCAGCTGTAATGTCTTTCTTCCGGGTCCATCTCGACAAATGATTTGGAGTGCAGATTTATACCGTTTTTGTGTGCTGGTAAAGAAATAACAACGACAAACTACGATGTTGTCTTCCAAATTCTTGTTTTTTTATTTCATTTTTTTTCGAATTTTGTAAGTACTAACAGAATGAACTTTGATTATCGTAACGATATCGGTCTTGTCCACGTTGATTTCCAACCACGTGATTCCTTCTTGGAGTTAAAGATTCGTTCGAATTTTCATTCCTCTTTACCGCTACTTCTTCTTCGACTTGTTCGTTCGATCGTAGCTGTAACGAAATGAAAGAAAAACAAATACGTCAGATACAATAACAACAAATACAGAAACAACTGGAAAGAAAAAAGGTAATACCGTCGTTGCATACCTGTTCGAACAATTTGCGTCTCGTCGAAGGTGCGCAAGGTTGACCGGACTTAAAGAAAATGTATTCGTTTTTCATCATCTCCGCTTCCTCCGAACGTTTCGGGGTAACGAACTGCTGGGCGTCGTCCAAGGAACTGAGATCGTACGTGGAAGGTTTTCGTTGCATGTTTGTCACGTTCATCTAGAGAATCTAAAATAACTTTGATCGACGTGTGCATTTATAGGCTACTTAGTAAGGTACCCTTGACGTCACCGAAGAACATCATGACGTCAATATCTGTAGACGTGGGTC
>NW_022698710.1:0-606 GCF_011630105.1 Anneissia japonica | reverse complement strand
GTAACTTGTTCTTCCCTATTCTTTACATTGGTATAAACTATAGTAACTATAAATCCATATATATATAATATTTTGATAATAAATAGAGTGTAAAATACAGGGATATATATTGTAATACCTGACTGCTTTAATCTGTGTACAGTAAAACAATTTTATATTAACTGTGACAAAAATACACTTGTAATAAATTATTTTAATCAAATTTTGTTAGGGTCAAATAATTTCTCAATGGCATTTTGGATATGACATAGGCAAGTTCAACTACTGTATTTTAAAATACTAAACAAAAAATGGTGTACAGCAAAAAAATTGAAGCTTTTTCTTAAATTCCAATACCAAATTGATCAGCATGCAGACATAGGCATAATCCAGACATAAAAAAAATAAGCAGTTTCATAGAATAACTTTACACAAGACTGTACAAAGCCATATATTAAAATAGTTGTTCCTGTATATATTGAGCCACATTTTCATACTGTACTATCAACTTCGCACATTACATATTTCAAAATTAATCCTCACAATTTGTTTTCTAAATCTAGGTCACATATTTGCTTCAAAAGGATTACTATTGAATGGGATTATAATACCATTTAATAATATCAA
>NW_022698709.1:0-536 GCF_011630105.1 Anneissia japonica | reverse complement strand
CAAACTTCTATCCCGAGGACTCAAATTTTGTCCAAAACCGAGGCAGGCTGACCCACAACAACTATCTTTGGATCTGGAAGCTTTCTTCCGACGTTTAAGATGCCGTGAATTTTTCGCCGATTCCGACGGCAACGCCACGGATAACACGGGCAATGTTAACAAATTCAAACCAAAAAGTACCTGGAATCCTCCTAAGACTCGTTGCCCAGCTTTAGAAACTTTCATTCAGGCCATTGAGGAGGACGTTAAAAACCACGCTCCTAGTCCAGATTTCCGCGACAATCTCACAAAAAATGAGAGGCAGGCCATTGCCAATTTGCGTCAGCGTGATGATATTATCATCAAACCAGCTGATAAAGGCTCTGCCACTGTCGTAATGGACATTAAATTCTATGAAGAGGAGTCCTTAAGACAACTAAACAATCCTCTTCACTATCGGAAGCTCACAGAGGACCCCACTCCGGAAATTTATAAGGAAGTGGAAAAATCTGTATTTAAGATGGTTAAAAAAGGTTCCATCGATCCCAAAATTGGAC